>NC_089790.1:2007500-2017500 GCF_040412425.1 Macrobrachium rosenbergii | reverse complement strand
TATATATATATAAATATATACTATATATATATATATATATATATATATATATATATATATATATATATATATATATATATATATATATATATATGTATATATATATATGAATGTATGTAAACAAACACACGCATGTATATATATACATGTATGTTTATTCCGAATACTTGTAGGAATCGTAGATTGATTTATTTTCCTCCAGTGCACTGGTCAGAAGGAAAAAATCAAGGCAAAAACGTCGAATCTAATTCCAGAGGAAACAATTACCCCACACTGAAAAATGGCGGTCTGCTGGAACCAGGGAAAGAGCAAAATCAGGGCTGGAAAGTCCAGACCTTGACAGACAGAACAAATCTACACTTACCACTTACTGATTTTTCTCCAGACCCGATCTTCAATAGTTTATGTTGTTTCTTCACTAATCCTCCATCTGATCCAAAGAAGCCGAAGTCAAATGCAGAACAACGTATATGTTGTTTCTTCAATAATCTTCTATTTGCACTTGCATCTGTAGCAAACAAATGACAAAGAAATTGGCGACAAATGCAAAACAACGTTAATGTTGTTTCTTCAATAATCTTCTATTTGCGCTTGCATCTGCAGCAAACAAATGACACAATAAATCGACGACAAATGCAGAACAACGTTTATGTTGTTTCTTCAAAAATCTTCTATTTGCTCAAACAAATGACACAATAAATCGAAGACAAGTGCAGAAACAACGTTGATGTTGTTTCTTCAATAATCTTCCATCTGCTCTTGCATCTGCAGCAAACAAATGACAAAGAAATCGAAGTCAAACGCAGAACAACGTTGATGTTGTTCCACTATGAGCGTCCTCTGTCGAATGTTTGTTTCTCCACACTCTAATAAAAATAAAACAGAGAGAGAAAAATCTGGTTTTGCCGTGTCTACGTTGTTTGTCCCCGCACTCCCGTCTCCGAACAACTTTGTTGTTTCGCCGCAAATTCACTCAGGAATCCAATAATCCAGCCGTTTCTCTCTTTACCTTGAAATCATTCAGAACCAATTTCTATATCACTCCCATCTTTTTAGATCAGAACATCAGGTATACAGATGTTGCAAGCTTCCATCTGATGCTGGGGAGAGAGAGAGAGAGAGAGAGAGAGAGAGAGAGAGAGAGAGAGAGAGAGAGAGAGAGAGAATTTTTTTTTTTGCAGTCACGAGGCAGACAGAGAGTGGGGTGATGAGATAGCTGAATAACTGAGCTTTACTGGGAATCGAGAGACGAGGAAAAAGAGAAAGAGAGAGAAAGAGAGAAAGCGAGATAGAGAGACAGGATTAAACTACGTAATTCTCTGCACACAAAGGGATACGCTTTGTCAGAATACTGTCATTAGCAACGGGAGGTCTTCATGATTTTATGCGAGTAAGTAATCGAATCGAATAAATGTCTTCGTAAAACTCCGACTGATTCGCAAGTCGCCAGACGCTTCTAGAATACAGCGAACGCGGAAAAGTCGCGGATGGCGAATGCTTCCCTAGAACGCGTCCAGAGCGACTTGAATACTGTATTCGGGTAACAGCCAATCACCGCCAACGATTACTGTGCCAACCAACCATTGCTAAGCAACCTAGTTACAAAATACAAGAGCCAATCAAGGAACTGTAAGTCAGTTCTGCATTCTCTCTCTCTCTCTCTCTCTCTCTCTCTCTCTCTCTCTCTCTGTTTCTTTTCTTCTTCTTCTCTCTTTTTGCTTCTCTCCCATGCGGGTAGAATAACAGAAAATTGGTACCTGCTTTGTCCCCCCTGGGAAGATTAATTTTCCCGACAGACACTGTCGCTGGAATTTTGGCCGTAAGGTTGATCAAAGTGAAAAGGTGTGTTTACGGGGGAATAAACTCATTACTCATCGAGAATCTGACTCTGCAAGAGTACCAGCTGGAGTTCTGAAGCATTCCAGAAAGCAATGGGACAAAATCATCCGAACACTGGCTTGCTTCTGCGTGAAATGACAAAATTAACAATCGGGTTAATGAGATTTCTTTTCTCAGGTGATGAAAGCCCGGACAGAGAAAGCGAGAGTAGGCGAGAAGTACCAACCTTGGGGGGTCTTTTATTCTATAATTATTGTTCTGTCTTCAGAGTCTATTCAGTATTATTATAGAACCTTCCAAAGCACCGTGAATATAGAGGCGAGATGTGAGAAAGCGTCAGACTCAAAAGAAGTATAGATAACTTTAAGTGAATATAAAACAAGTAAGAAATGAGCTGGAGTTTCTTCGGCGCAATCGAGTTTTCCGTATGAGCCGCGGCCCATTATCAGCAGATACATAAACTTCTAAACATACGAGTGTGTCTCGTCAAATTTTGAATTCCAGTATACTGTACCGAATTGGTTACGTCGATAGTGTGGAGTATTTTTCGGGGCAGAAGAGCGTGGAACAGTCTGTGATTTCGAACGACTAGGCTTTACTTGGCCCAGTCAAATATTCATAAACTTTAATGTACTGTTGGATATCATGAATGTATAAATCATGTGGAAAACATTACTGGCCCTTTCCTCTGTCCAAACTGCTAGCAGAAAATACGAATTTAGCATCCACATAAATAGCCAAAATAGCAACAGCAATGGTAATATCAAATAGTTATAATTATAGGTAAAAATCAAATATAATTTTGTCTAGCAGAAAACCTCCTGGATAACGTGATAATCGATAGTGTTTCCTACGATTATCAAGCAGCTTCGAATCACCACTTTTGATGTGAATATAATCCAATGAATGACCTATTCCAGTAACTGTTTTTGATGCGTGACCACGATTTATAAAAAACCAAGAAACAAAGAACAAAATAATGCTAGTGACAACTCACCGTACACCCAAAGTGTAGCACTTGGTGATGAGGGCTCGTGCGCATGTGCAACCCTACAGTCATGTGGGTGTCCCTATTGCAAGGGAGATCGGTGCGGTATGTGGCTGCATGGGGAGATACAATAACTCCCTTGACAGGACTGATACTCGTACCGCCATGAGCTTACTATGGTGAGCCCGCATTGCTGCAGATAACGACGACATTATAAATTACAGTAATGCCTGAATTATAATAATAATTAGCAAAGATTTGATAATTGCTGGAGACTCGTATTACTCTTGGTTATAAGGCTGATGAAACATCAGCGTAAGAAGCGTCTAATGGCGATGTTTTCTGCGTAGGATGTTGTATCATCGATTCAGCACATCACTGTTCTCTGCTTCTCGAAAAATCCACGCTTGAACGCCGGTAGACAAGACACGCTGAATGGTGGGAGATATTACGAAACCAATTCTGTCTTAAACGCTTTCTGGGAGACGCCGGGAACTTGAACAAACCTCGTATGTACACCTGTGTATGTGTGTAAGTGGGTTTTTTGTGCCTTCGTGTGTGCATGTGCATCACTGTACAAGCGTGCATGTCTGCATAAGCGCGCACATAAATGTGAATGCGTTTTACGTATATATCTGCGAGCTAACTCGACAGTGAGTAAGATATTAAAATTCCACATTGCAGGATGATAACTAGAGAGAACTTTGCTGAGAGACCGCCATTCAAGGTAAGGAAAACCTCGGCGATATAATAATACAATACACAAGATTAGATTCGAGGAGAACGTAACTGTTTAAAAGAACCCAAAATGGAGTCTGCCTGGAAGGCCGGGAGCCATTGTGTTACGGGCTTCCAGGAAAACGGAAAACTTTATCCTTCCTATCTCATGAATTGGCATTACATTCTTCCCTCCTCGTACGATATACTCATATTCGTTATGAAGAATATAATGTCTCAGGCTATGCATGAAAAAGGATTCTGAAGTGGGCAGCCAAGATGAAGTAGTTTTAAAGATCAGCTTACGCGCTCTCTCTCTCCCTCTCTCTCTCTCTCTTCTATATATATATATATATATATATATATATATATATATATATATATATATATATATATATATATATATATATATATATATATATACTATGAGTCACTGTGGACCAGAGGTGATTCACTTCGATCACAAGATTGATCCCGTCGTTGGGAAATAAAAGAAGCACATTTCCCGCCACAACTGTAGAAAGGCCCCCCCCCAAAAAAAAAAACAAACCCACGCCAAAATATTACCCCTGTAAAGAAGAAGAGACATAAGCAAACAAAAATAAGAGAAATAAAAGAAAGAAAGAGAAAAGCTTTAAAGGGAACAGAATTTTGCGAGGAGACGGAAAATAAGAATCTCGTGTTAAAGGTTAGCAAAAGTTTCACAAAAGTCCAGAGCCTCCAGGGAGATCAATTGGTGGCCAGAAATAAAAGGCGACTTAAAAGTAGAAACGAGCCAAAGTTCATTATTGAATTTCAGCTCCATTTCTCTGAAAACCTGGGGAACTTTTTTCACAGACACACGAGCTCGCGTAACACAATGCGCCGCAGACTTGCAATGAGAGAGAGAGAGAGAGAGAGAGAGAGAGAGAGAGAGAGAGAGAGAGAGAGAGAGAGAGAGAGAGAGAGAGAGAGATATTTCCTACCCTGCACGGATGTAACTGTGTGTGTGTTACATACATATATATGTGTATATATGTATGTATGTATGTATGTATGTATATATACACGCACACATCTACACTGGGTTTGAAATACGATCTTGCAGATTTACAATTTTCTAGGTGAGACTATGTAAATAAAATTTTCACTTAACAAGTAAAAGTATAGGAACGAAAAAAATATACAAACCTCGTGAAATAAACTATTCCCTATAAATAAATCATTTACAAAACAAACCACTGAAAAAAAGTACTAACATTACCAATGTAAAAGTAGAGGTTTTAAACAATTTCTTACACACACCTGACCACTAATCTTCCCAGTTTGAAACTTAAGTACAAAATCTCTGTATTCCTCTTACCTGCGCGTCAGTGACTACAGTTTTCACTTACCTGAAAAGAAAAGAACGAGATCAGAATAATGGTGTAACGGAAATTACACTAAAAAAAACAACCTGTCAACAGAAATTTTAAGCATCGTACATCATTTGGAAAAAAAAACCCTGTCAAAAGAAATCTGAAGCATCGTACATCGTTTGAAAAAAAAAGCCAACAGAAATCTTAAGCATCGTACATCGTTTAAAAAAAAGTCAACAGAAATGTTCAACAGAAATGTTAAGCCTCGTACATCGTTTGAAAAAAAAAAAACCTGTCAACAGAAATCTTAAGCATCGTACATCGTTTGAAGAAAAAAACCCTATCAACAGAAATCTTAAGCATCGTACATCGTTTGAAAAAAAACCTGTCAACAGAAATCTTAAGCATCGTACATCGTTTGAAGAAAAAAACCCTATCAACAGAAATCTTAAACAACGTACATCGTTTGAAAAAAAACCTGTCGACAAAAATCTTAAGCATCGTACATCGTTTGAAAACTGACCATTCGTCCCACGACTGAATTAACATGATGCCACCGGCGGTCTTGGAAAAAAAAAGATTTTAGATGATAAAAATAAATTATAGAACAGTTTATATAAACGGTTACATATGTTAAGTACCCCTAAGGATAACGAAGAAAATTCTCCTTTTGGTAATTAAGCAGTCATCAGCAAGCGTCCTGTTGCAATTCTTATATGATCACGCCAATCGCCTAAGGCTTCGACAACAGCGTCCGTCTACCGTCGCCTGACGGAGTCGGCTATGGAATGAACCGCTTACCTTAGTTTACAAAGAAACAAGCTGACGTTTGAGGTGAAAAATGCGTTGCCACTGACGAAAATGCGCAAACGCAAGCGCTTAATGTGGCTGTGAACTCAGCATCGAGAAAGTTTTTATGTTTTTCACAATATTGCTAATAACGTTGTTTTCTTTTACGTAAATACGTTAACGAGAGTTTAGACCTCCTCTGAAAGATATCTAGCTTGCTCCTATCCCCTAAGCAATACTGCATAATTTTAGCTCTCGCGCTAATGACACCAATCAGCTGTGAAATACAGAAAAATACTCAAATTCTGACAGAATCTTAAAAAAAAAGTTGAAATATTTAGAGGATTTAAATATCTACTGATAAAAACTGTTGAAATATTCAAAGGATTTAAATATCTACCGATAAAAATGGAGTTACGGCGATACCTAACAGAAGGAAATATCAAAAAACGCCTTCCAAACCGCCATACCACCCGGAAAACAAACCTATCTGTGATGTCCTCGCATTTGCCAGAATAACAAGACCAAACCTTCTGCCCTTACCTCCCCTCCCCTTCCCCCTTTCACACCCCCTCCCCCACTTCCCCTATCCCCCTCTCTTCCTCCCTCGGACGATACAACAACAACAAGAGACGAGATAAGAAGGGGAGGAGCAAATGGCCTATGCATGTTCCCGCTGAAAGACGGCCGGACCGCGCCATGTTGATCGCGCCGTGTTGATAGGAATCGTACCCGAGAGGAGATGACTGGACTTGCCCATCATCGTTTTCCTCCTCATCATTCCCGTCCATTCCCGTCCTGCGAGTGGGGAGGCGGCTGGAATGAAGATCTGTCCCTCATTCCCACGCTGGTATAAGCGATGATTGTCTCTCTCTCTCTCTCTCTCTCTCTCTCTGTTACCTCCACAGTTTCCAGAATGTACCTTTCAGAAATGGATACCTTTTTGCCTGTTGTGGTATGCAATATATATATATATATATATATATATATATATATATATATATATATATATATATATATATATATATATATATATAATGAATTTTATCACGTCACCGTGGCATGTTATAGACACAAGTATGAAGCTACAAACGTCGTTTAATATCCAATTCGCTCTACTTCGGGAATATCACCAAAAGGGAATCGTAACTGATAAGCTATTCAGTACCTGGGAGACTCGAACCCCCGACAGTACGTGTCAACGACTTTCATATGTATCCAGTCACTCGCACATCAAGTCATTCATTATTCTTTTACATTGTTTACTTCAAACAGGTTTTTTTTCTTTACAAAAAAATTTCTACTAAAAAAAAATAATACTCCCATCAACATATCATTAATCATCTTAATGCTGATAACAGGATGAAGAACATTAACCAAAGTATAATTAAAAAGTAGATAAATAAATATATATAAATTAATAAATATATAAATAAATAAACAAATAAATAAACAAAAAAGTAAATGAAAAGCTACACAGCTTTACGGCCAGTCTTAAAAATAATAACGATAATAGTAATATCAATAATAATAACCATAATATAAAACTTTAGAATTGCTAATATTTTCAAAAATTTCTGCTTAAAAATAATAAGAAAATCAACGGATATATATATATATATATATATATATATATATATATATATATATATATATATATATATATATATATATATATATATATATATATATATATATATATATATATATATATATATATATATATATATATATATATATATATATATATATATATATATATATATATATATATATATATGCAAATAACTGAACTCAACTCTAGGTACACTGTTCAATATCTAGAGTCAATCCATTCTGGGAGTTATGCTGAAAATACTCTTTGGAAATTTCGCCCAATCTCACCAAAGTCATGTTCCCATTGTTTCAAATTTTCGAAACTGCTGAAATGTTCAAGGTCAAAGTTCAGCGAGAACAAGACTAAATAATGATGCGTCTGTGGCGTCACTGACAAGTCTTTCAAACAAGTGTTAAACATGAAATACACAAGAACGCTAGATATATCACCCACACTACAAAGTCTACCCCAAAGACAAATCAAAGTCCTTCAAAAAGAAGAAGCACCGTGCTTACCCCCATACAAAAGGGAAAGAAGCACGTTAAAAGAAGAAGAATTTGTTCTGTTCAACGTGACAAGAAAATGATGGTACATATTATGTTACTAAATCAAAGCTATGTTACTGAATGTTACATAACACATCGACTTCATGACACGACAGGACAGGGACCCCCAAAAAAAAAAAAAAAATGTACTGAACTATAAGTTTTACTGAACAGCCTCAGCTGACGACAATTGTCATGTTCACATTCATCTACAGAAAAATAAATTCAGACAATTTGATTTTTTTTTATAAATAAAGAAATTCAAAAGGATAATTTTCATTCCATAACGCGATAGAGAAACCGAATTCTCCTGAAATTTATGCGCATGAGAAAAAGTCATACACCACACCTATGGGAATACAAGGCCCATGCAATAGAGGCTTAACTCCGCGATCTCCCGATATTTCTCGATCCAATTTCCCGAGAAATCTCTTCGAAAATCCGAATGGGAAGTGAAATGAAGAAATTCTCCCTTTCCGCGCCGAGCTCTGAACCCGTGTCAGGTTTCCAAAAGGATTTCAGGGGAACGGCCCCGAAAATATCGGGGAGCCGAGAGGTTAGGCGCTCACTGCCTAACCTTTGGTTTTTCATCTCGACGAATGTGACAGAGTGGACGCACGAATGGGAATTCGAATTAAAAAAAACTTGTTGTTATCAGAAGGAACTCCAATACAAATCACTTGAAAGTGGAAGAAGAAGAAGAAGAAAGAAAGGAAACGAAGAAAATGCTTGTTATTTGTTAGCCAAGAATTCATGACAAATGTTAAAAATATGTAAAACTCGAAAATACAAAGCGAACTGTCAAGAAAATAGGAACGAATTTACAACCAACGTCAAGAAACTCATTCAAGAAAGCAACAGCTGACCAGGGACGCTACTATCTCCAGTGTTTAGCTAAGAGGGAATGATCGCCTGGGATTTAGATCATAACTTTGGCCCACCAGCTGATGCCGGTAGGGTGCCCTGAGCTCATTACGGAGGAAGCTGAGAGATTAAACCTTTGCGGCCGAATATTGGGAGGAAAAGAAATGGGACTGAGGAGGGATAGAAGGCTTGGAGGTAGAAGTAGATTTAAAACGAGAGAGGTTTGAGAGAAGGACAGGAGAGCAAAGAGAGAGAGAGAGAGAGAGAGAGAGAGAGGACAAGAGATTTGATAAAACGGAGGATAAAGGATAAGTAGATGATAATGAGAGAGAGAGAGAGAGAGAGAGAGAGAGAGAGAGAGAGAGATAATGAGAGACAAAGATGATGAGATGAGAGAGAGAGAGAGAGAGAGAGAGAAAGAGAGAGGATGCGTAGGGATGTAGAAGTCTGAAGCAGGACAGATGATAAAGAGATGAGAGAGAGAGAGAGAGAGAGAGAGAGAGAGAGAGAGAGAGATGAGAGAGAGAGAGAAAATAGGATAGGTTGGATGTAGAACAGGCCTAGGAGGACAGGTTGATAGGAGGAGAGATTGAGAGAGAGAGAGAGAGAGAGAGAGAGAGAGAGAGAGAGAGAGAGAACGTATGGATGTAGAAGTTAGGTTTGAAGAAGGACAGATGATAAGTAGGATAATGAGAGAGAGAGAGAGAGAGAGAGAGAGAGAGAGACAGAACTAACATACAAAAGATCGAGCAAGAGTGAGAATAAAAAATGTACAAGAAAAACAAGCAAGG
This sequence comes from Macrobrachium rosenbergii, assembly GCF_040412425.1. Classification (NCBI taxonomy): domain Eukaryota; kingdom Metazoa; phylum Arthropoda; class Malacostraca; order Decapoda; family Palaemonidae; genus Macrobrachium; species Macrobrachium rosenbergii. The sequence goes on along the minus strand of NC_089790.1, from coordinate 2,008,033 downwards.
GAGCACGTAGGAAGGAGAGACAAAAGGAAGAAAGGATGATAAAAAAAATAAGGAAGAAAAGAGGTCGCAAGGATAAAAAAAGAGGACGAGGAAGAGGAAGAGAAGAAGAAAGAAGAAATGAAGAAGGAAGAGTCTCGTGGGTGGCCTTGACAGGATGATGTACGTTATAAAGATTGAAAGTAAATCGACCAAAAAACAAAAAATAAATATCCTCTAAAAATAAATGGAATGTTTATGGGCAAGAAAAATATGATAAATAAAGGGAGACAGGAAAATTAAAAGCTCATTATAAAAAAGATTACCGCTAAATGCAGAAACAGCTGAAGTGAAAGATGAACCAAAATAAAAATGATTACGTAAGACGAAAAATCAGAAGCAGAAACACGGAAAAGAGAATAAGATAAAAAAACAAAAAGCTCTTGTAACGGAAAATACACAAATCTGTCAAAAAACAAAAATTAAAGTAGTGTTTTATACAGATATCAAAATGGCATAGCCTATAGGCTACTTAAAATAAACGATGGTGAAGTTGA
>NC_089790.1:1912500-1997500 GCF_040412425.1 Macrobrachium rosenbergii | reverse complement strand
CAGTGGCAAGGTTTCCAGATGCTAACAGGTTCCAGGACTATCACCAAAACTTTCCAGATGCTAACAGGTTCCAGGACTATCACCAAAACTTTCCAGATGCTGACAAATTCCAGGACTATCACCAAAACTTTCCAGATGCTAACAGGTTCCAGGACTATCACCAAAACTTTCCAGATGCTAACAGGTTCCAGGACTATTTCCAGATGCTAACAGGTTCCTGGACTATCACCAAAACAATATAATACCCTAAAATAAAAAAATAAATATAAACATGCAACTGAATAACAAGGAAAAGACGCCAGTCGTTGCCTACAGTCGTGTACAGGAAGCTCGAGATTATTTTTATTTATTCATCCATATTATAATTTTCCATTTATTAAAATAATAGTAATACCCCTCTGGATACTTGTTACGTCTCGGGGCAAGAAGTCTGGGGAGATGAATTTTGTAAATACGTAAATACATCATGATACTGTTCCCTCGTTGAAAAGAAATACATGAAGATATTGAGTTTACAAAAAAGTCTTACATGAGAGAGAGAGAGAGAGAGAGAGAGAGAGAGAGAGAGAGAGAGAGAGAGAGAGAGAGAGAGAGTTTGTAAAACAAGAATTGCTTATCATATAAAAACTCAAGGGGAAAGAGAGAGAGAGAGAGAGAGAGAGAGAGAGAGAGAAGAGAGAAGAATTGCTTATCATATAAAAAAACCCAAGGAGAGAGAGCGAGAGAGTGTTTTGCTCGCTTAGAGAATAGATATAAGCGTATTGAAAAGAACATTCCGGAGTCTGTGGACCATTCCAAAGCGGCCATTCGGGCAGGAGAACTCCCATTTCTGGTAATTTTATAATACCGGGCTAAATGGTATTGTCTGAGACGCGTGCTGGAAAGGAAACTAGCCTTGGAAATTTTCATCTTGTTAATCGAACAATTAATGAATCACGCAGTGAATTCTTATAGTATTTTCATTCTGCATCTTTCAATTTACTTATTTCCCGACAAATTAGGTTTTGAATCTCTTTCTTTATGCAGTAATTTCTATCTGCACTTATCAACTAATTGCCCATAAAAATGTTAAACCATGCAAAAATTTGTTAATGTAACATTTATTTCATTTATGCATTAATCTTTCGAACTAGGCACCAATTTATATAAAGAGCTGCTGAATATTTTAATTGTCTATTCAAGTACTTCTTATCATAACACTCATCACATTTATCTCACGTTCCAGGAAGCGCATTGCTGATGTGAACATTTATTTATGAACTGACTGATTAATTTTCTCCATCTGGGCACCAATTTATCCAAACATCTTGTTGAATCTTTCCATTATTTTATTTAAGTAAATTCTTATAAAACTCGTATTTATCCCAAGTTCCAGTAAGTGCATTGCTGAAATTAACATTGCATCTATTCACTAACTCTTTAATTTTATCCATCTAGGTACCAATTTATCTGAAGACATGTTGAACTTTTTCATTCATGTAATTTTTCCTAAAGATACTCGTCTTTACCCGCAAGTTTCAGTAAGCGCATTGCTGAAATGAACATGTATCAATTCACTGACTCCTTCATTTATGAATTGATCCTCTGGTAGGTAACCTGGTGTCGAATGCGCCTCTCCTCGATGACACTTGATTTCTGTGCTAATATCCCCCCCCTCCTCTCTCTCTCTCTCTCTCCGTCCTTAAATTTTCCCCTTGGAAATCGATCACTTCGGCAGCAAATACTCCAAGACAGATTCAATTGTCTCCCAACTTCTCTAAGGGAAGTTCGACGCTGGCAATCTGAATGCCAGTTGTGGCGTTTCATCAGCCAGAGCACTTGTGTAACTTATGTAACTGTTCCCGAACATTTGGCCCAAGTTAAACAGGTCCGTCTCACCCTGCTGAAAGGTTTTGTGTTATCAAAACACGCCATTCTTTTCATGCAGTAAAGTCTAAAGTGAATTAATATAACAGATTCTTCGAGTTCCTTAGTGATGCCAGTGGATAAAAAGTGATTAAAAAGTGGTCAAGAAAATCAGCTGAATATTCTCTGCCAAGAACAATTTCGCCCATCCTCGAGCTCCTTTCCAATAATGCCATATATATATATATATATATATATATATATATATATATATATATATATATATATATATATATATATATATATATATATATATTATATTTGTACATAAACTGTGCATCTATCAATCACATACATGCCTCACCAAATGACGCCAAAGCACATCAAGCAATATGAATGATTACGACACTGGCAAATCGACCGACGGCTTTTGGGGAAATGAGCAACCCCACTGAAAGCGCATGGTCAATGATCCGTCCTCTCTGGGAACTTGTTGCTTGCGGGGAGGCCACCGGCCCGAGGGCTATTGCGAATGCAATGATGACGAGAACTGAGGGAAATGAGGAACTTGAATATGACATTACAGGACACGAATCGCGGGAACTGGGAAGGGACGAGACTAGGAAAGTGGAAGAATAAAAGCTGACATAAAATAAGGAGAATGGAATACTGACCAGGGAGGTCCAGGCAGCTACAAGGGGACGTGAAAACATTTGCTAAAAAGCTTGACGAAGAAAAGTAAGTAAAGAAATGAAAGGAGGAGAATGGGAAACAAGGACTGGAAAACTGGAGGACACGAATAGAGGAGAATGTGAAAAAAGAGGAGAATGGGAAATAAGGACTGGAAAACTGGGGGACACGAATAGAGGAGAATGGGAAATAAGGACTAGAAAACTGGGGGACGCGAATAGAGGAGAATGTGAAAAAAGAGGAGAATGGGAAATAAGGACTAGAAAACTGGGGGACACGAATATATGAGAATGTGAAAAAAGAGGAGAATGGGAAATAAGGACTGGAAAACTGGGGGACACGAATAGAGGAGAATGTGAAAAAAGAGGAGAATGGGAAATAAGCACTAGAAAACTGGAGGAAGCGAATAGAGGAATATGTGAAATAATGATTAGGAAAGCAGAGGAAGGAAACAGAGATAAAAAGACAGATAACCTGAAAATAATAACGAGGAAAGTGTAGGCAGAAAACAAGAAGGTAAAAGAGAGAGAATCACAAAATAAAGACTAAAAAAAGAGGAGAATAACATATTTAACGACATGACAGAAGGAGCACATTGAACTGAACTGAATAATGAATTCAGGGCAAAGACTAAGCACTGGGACCTATGAGGTCATTCAGCGCTGAAACGGAGGCTGACAGTAAAAGGTTTGAAAGGTTTAACAGGAGGAAAACCTCTCAGTCGTACTATGAACCAACTGTTAGGAGAGGATTGGGGATAGTAAGGTGGAAGAAAGAGGAGACGAAATGAAGACTAAAGCTAATAATAACAGATAAAGAACACATCAAAACAAAACTAAAAAAAAGGCAGACACCACTAACAGAATAATCAACATATACAGTAAATGCTTTTGTTAAAAATTTTAAGCAAAACATAGAAATCACGTCAGGGTTACAGGCAACTACAAAAAATCTTGCAAGCACCAGGACTACTCCCTTTGCAATTCCAATTACATTCACACACAGCAGAACAACTGTAAACACTGTCTAACCCCGAGTACGAGAGGATTAATTATTTTTGCCTCAAAAAATAAAACGTCACGTTTGCTCAAACATACTGTAAAAGATCTATACATTACATTTCAGAGAGGTACGATTTAGTTTCTTTTGGAAGTTGTCGTATCGACTCTGGCATGTCTATCTGTTACTATTTCTGTATATGTGTATGTATATGTATATATATATATATATATATATATATATATATATATATATATATATATATATAAATATTACGAATTTTTCACTAAGACTTTTAGCAGTAACAAACAAAAGGCTGAAACTGTCCCGCTGTTCCTTCCAAGAAGACATCTCTTGAAATCTCATGGTGGGCATTATTAGTTCACCCCCCCCCTCCCCAACCCCCTTCTCTCTCTCTCTCTCTCTCTCTCTCTCTCTCTCTCTCTCTCTCTCTCTCTCTCTCTCTCTCTCTCTCGTCTTAAATTTCCCCTCTTCGTTCTTCCCGGTGCTATTGATTATCTGTGTGGCTGACTCTACAAAATTCGACAGAATTTTTTTTTTTTTATTCGGGTTTTTCTTATTTCCTGAATCCTCAAAATTAGTGTCGTTAGTCTCCTGCGGTTTGTGTTCACGCTCGAAGGAGAACGCAGCTTTCCTTCCCGTTCGGTAACAGACGGTTCTAGGTTGAGTCTTCCCGTTCAATGAGTTCTTCTTAATGGCCCCCGATGGTAAAACTGGGTGGTTATATGACATATAATGAGACGCTTGTGAACAAAGCTGGGTTTTGTCCTAATGTTTATAAATTGGTAGGTAAGGTCTCGATTTCATTTTAAAATGTACGTGATGTCACTATTTTACAAAGCAAAGGAGTAATATTACTGAAGTGTGTTTTTCTTATTAGGTTGAGTTTTTTGAAGGTGGTTTTCAAGAACTATCTTCTTTTTTCTGCGCGTTATTAACCTTCCTTTAGCGTACGTAATCTCGCTTATAAAGGCACCCATTAGAGGCTAGATCTCGTCTTGAGAGCCTGTGATAAGCGAAGAATGCACTTGACTTCGAAAGGATTTTTAGATATTCATTGCGGGTGACGCATATATTTTTGTTCGATTTGCCATACGATGTTTGGCCTTTCCATAAATTTCGTTCGTGTTCAGTGATTATTGTTGTGAGAACAGATGTCTAGATATCATTCTCTTGAATTACATGTTTTATAATTTTCAAATAAAACGCAAGATTTATCTGAATAAAACGCGCATAAACATTTAGACTTTAGAATAATTCTTTAGGATTTGTTCTTTAGGATTTGCAGTCGCCATTTTAGGCACAAGATTAAGACCAATATTCATATTTGAGGTTTTCAGCAACAGAGAATTTAGGAAGAAGAATGTAAAATATTTAATGCAAAATTAATTTTACTATTACCTCGTTAATTCCTAGCACCTGTGGTTCAAATAAACAAGGGACAATGAATGAAAAGGTTAAAATCGGTAAGTATATAAGTTTACGTGTTATTTGAGTGTTTACGGACATATGTCCAAGATTTCTCTTTTCCCTCTTCAGGGAAATTTCCAAAAGTCAGCACGCGTTATTCTTTAGAGAGAGAGAGAGAGAGAAAGAGAGAGAGAGAGAGAGAGAGAGAGAGAGAGAGAGAGAGAGAGAGAGAGAGAGAGAGAGGATTTTGTGGATAACTTTGGAGGAAGGATTTGTCCATTATTAAGTATCTTTTCCTTTAGAAGAGAGAGAGAGAGAGAGAGAGAGAGAGAGAGAGAGAGAGAGAGAGATTTTACCTTTAAACACATTTGTCCATTACACATCTTTTCCTGGAGAGAGAGAGAGAGAGAGAGAGAGAGAGAGAGAGAGAGAGAGAGAGAGAGAGAGAGAGAATTTTGTGGACAATTTCGGAAATGGAAGTTACCCATTCATAAAGATGTACCATCCTTCAATAAGAAGGACCACTCCCTCGGCATGAACGAGTCATTCATTAACAGGAAGCCCCCGTCCGCTGACAGGACAAATACCCGTCCATTACCAGAAAGGTTCCTTACATTACTTTGAAGGACTCGTCCCGTAACAGGAAGAGCTTATCCTTTAACTGGCAGGACTCCCGAAGTAGTCTCCCGAGTTTGCATCAGATTTGGCAAAAATGTTAAGAAGTTTCCCAATTTCGGGCTTCCTGCTTTTAACTTGAATAATTTGACGGGCATGTGCAGAGGCTGGATGCGTGGACGTATATATACACAGAAATATAACACACCCACATACACACATGCACATACAAATATATGTATATATGCACATACATACACGTGTACATATACTGTACTGTATATATAAGTTGTGTGTGTACATATGTTTATGTATATACGCATCCACATTACGTATGACTATGTATATCCTAGATATATATACACATACACAAAATTATTTATATGTATGTATGTATGTATACTAAAAATCACAAATGCACGTGACTGCAGCATCAGTGAATACCACATTAATATAACAAATGCGTGGATAAACGCGAAACCCTTGGTACTGATATTGTATGTATTTATGTATGTATGTACGTATATGCGTGTGTGTGTGTACGTGAATGTACGCATATGTGTGAGCCACTGTTGTAGACTGCGAAGACCTAACAAATAACAAAAGAACCCCAAAGAGTGCATTGTACGTTTCAGGAAAATATTCCTCTCCCACTCAGGTGACCTTGAATATTGCCCTTCAATCTCTGTGGTGATTTCAAGTTTGATTGCCCCCGGGCGTTTCTTATTTTTCCTTCCCAATTGTTGCGCCATTTTTGCAGTGCCTGTGTACCAATGGAGTCCATTGTACGGTATACGGAGCCCAACAAAGCTTCCCAAAACTTCCCCTTTTGATTTCTCATTGGTCCCTTCGGCCGTGCCTGGTATTTTTGAGCTCTTCCACGATTGCTGGCTACTGGTTTCGTTATGTCGTCTCGAAAAGAATCCTTCTGACCGGCAGATACAAAACCACTGTATCTATCAAGAAGGAAAGCTGTTGGTCATACGTTCTCTCTTTCCTGCGACTTGTGTGTAGGTCATTATGGCGTTCGAAAGCTAATATTTAGAATCTTTTGCTGCGATTAGTAATATTAGGGTTGGATTTAAACATGAGATAGTAAGGAAAGTACGAATGTTTGAATTGGACCACCTAATCTTAGTCTTCCTTCCTCACTATTATTACAAACTGAATTCTTGCTTGATTTAGGAAATATTTTTCGTCATTCCTCTTGGTCTCTTTATACATATTTTTTTTATCCATATAAAGTTTTATGTATTAATTCATTCACTGAAGGGAAATTTTTCTATTCTTTTTATTTCTTTGAATACTTTGCTGTATTTTTTATTCATCCATATAAATGAATATATATTTATATATATATATGTATATATATATATATATATATATATATATATCTTCTTCTTCTTCTTTTAACGTGCTTTTATTCCCATTTTTGTATGGGGTAAGCACGATGCCTTCTTTTTGAATTTGGCTTTGGGGTAGATTTCGGCTGCCCTGCCTGATTTAGACCCCGGTACTTTTGTTTCGCCCTTTCTCCCCAGCAGCGAGAAGTTATTTTTCGAGACGTGTGTTTGTTATATCCATTTGCTTTTTAAACAATCCGTTGATTACATATATAATCCCGGGATGTCTGTGTCTGCCTCTCTGATCAATTGCATATTATATATATATATATATATATATATATATATATATATATATATATATATATATATATATATATATATATATATATATACATATACATATATATACATATGATATGAAAAACGAAGAAAAAACAACGTAAAATTCAACACTTAATAATCGCGACTCACATCCAGAGATTTTCCCAATCTCCCAGCAATTTTTGGCCACTGCTTCCGGTCCCCCGAAATCCGCGCAAATCCAATCAAACGTATTGAGCGAATCACAATTTTGTCTCTCCTAAAGAAGCCAAATTCTGCAGTCAACTTGGAAAGTGCTTCAAGATATTTTATTCATTTCAAACGCAATATCTGACAGAAACTGTCTAGCATGAAAGTAATGATTGTTCTATAAGAGAGGTACTATCAGAACGGCCTACTTCTCCTTCCATTACTTAAAATGCTATACCATTTTGTTGCGGTTTCACCCAATTCCCGTTACTTTACTCTTCACGCAAAATGCAATGAAATATAACACCTATTTCACATTCCTGGCCTCTGTTGGGGGATTAAAAACACATCTGGGTTAAGATGTTATTCTAGACAGATGAATGGCTTGTTACATGTAACTGAAAAATACGCCTTCTAAAGGATATTACAATGATTAAAAAAGAAATTATTTTTTGTTTACTTTTATTATGTCCTCACTGGCATCCACAGGAAAATCTCTTTTGACGAACATTACAGTACTTCTACATAAAGCACGTATGCAAAATCTGAAACTCTCATTAATTTCATGACTGACAAACACTATTCCGAAATTATTTTCTTTGAACGAGTTTTCTCAGGCGTGAGTGAAATATGAAATTACGTTCATGGAGACTTCTCACAAGATAATGCTAATGTGACGACCCAGAGAGTAAGCCAGAATGCCCAAGAACAGTCAGAGAATGTGAAATGCGTATTTAGATTGACGTTAGCATCACAAAAAGATTAGCAATTAAAGAATGAACATGAATAAGGTAGTATTAATAACCATATGTTTGTTCCAATAGATTGTTCAACTGGCAATACAATCTCGATCTGAAAGCCTCTAATATATGCACGTACAAAATCAGTTATCTCAACAATTTGATGGAGATTGTGGCTGAAATGAAAACATAAATTCTCGTTCACACTGCGTCTTATTTTTATTTTTATTTCTCTCGTAAACACCACAGCTGCTATAAACGATCGAATGCACTTTTTGATGAGTGAGTAACTTGGAGACGACAGTTTCTTATTTTTTTCAAAGTGAAAGTTTCAATAAAATAGAAACAAAGTAACTTGGGGTTTCACCGATGTAAAATAGCGGCATTATAAAGACAAATCTTTTGGGTATGTGGCTGGTCTTAATCAAATCTAGGTGTACAACATCGTATTATTTAGACACATATCTTTGCAAACAGAGCAAAATCTACTCTCCAGCAGAGAGAGAGAGAGAGAGAGAGAGAGAGAGAGAGAGAGAGAGAGAGAGAGAGAGAGAGACTGCGTGAACGGCGCTGTGATCGACAAGACTCCTTTAAAGGGAGTTGTTGCTCTTCTTCTTCTTCTTCGAAATAAACGCACCCATTGGCCCATGCATTTCATCAGCAGGGCAATTTGGCTGGGAGAAAATGAAGAGCAGTTTTAATAATGTCCGAAAGGCCCATGAGGAGCTATGTCCATTTGTTTCTAAAAGGGTATTTTATGATGCGATGCGAATAAATATTTCGAAAATTGATGTTTGTTTAGCGCGCACCGTTTTCCTTTCGTTTGTGTTTTCGTACGCATTAAAATGTGAAGTCATTACCCGGGCGACTGGTAGAGTGACTGCCTTTTATATAGGCCTGTGGGATACTGTGAAACGTCGTAAAATATTTGATATGATTTTTCTGCCATGGCAAATATTTTCTCCTTTCATGTTGAGCCTCTTAGAAATACTGCTTTCAATGTTCTTACGGCATGGGAAATTTTGGGAATTTTATGAATAATATAAATATTCTCTGCAAATTATTTATTCATCAATATAATAATTACTGATAACTCCAATAATCCTGTCTTTGATGAGCAACTGGGTTCCTTCATCCAAGTTCTTGAAATTTCCTTCTTAAGCTGCGACACATAAGAAAACAAGAAGAATGAAGTTGGTTGGTTCTTTTGTGTTTATAAAACCCTTACAGAATAGTGTATATATATATATATATATATATATATATATATATATATATATATATATATATATATATATATATATATATATATATATATGGAGGGGTGTCGACCTTGTCTCAGCAGTTTCTTGAGACCGATGACCCGAGTAAGTCCTATGAACAGCTCAACTTACTCCTGGAGTTGTGGCATTAATAAAATAGATGTCCAGTGAGCGTGGAGCTGAAGTATGTCAATACCGTAGTAACTAATTCATTCAGTGACCGATATTACATAAAGACTGCTGTATCGGGGAAGTGAAGTATAAAATTTTTAATAAAATATTGAATTTTCAATAAAATATGCAAAATTTTTCCGGCGCGTTTTATCTCACCTAATTTTATTCGTTTCACAAACAGACTCGAAACTGGCACAGACAACGAGAGAGAGAGAGAGAGAGAGAGAGAGAGAGAGAGAGAGAGAGAGAGATGTAATCATTAGAGATACCATGACGTTAAAACATATACTCGCACGCTGCATATCGTAATGTACAATAAAAAAAAATATCACAAGCATCGTGCTTTACCAGTCAAATGGACCAAGGTGCAAAATGCAGCCCTAATTAGCAATTTATAAATGCGTCGCATTCCACCAAGTCCTCCTGAGACACAGACATGCACCAGGTGTCCCCCGAATTAAAGGAATTCGTGAAGAAGGAAGCAAAACCACGAGTAATCAAAAGTAAGTCAATAATTTCCACGTTTATTTCAAACAATTACTTTTTAGTTTTCTGTAAAAGAAAACTATTGAGATGGCTATATGTCTGTCCGTCCGCACTTTTTCTGTCCGCCCTCAGATCTTAGAAACTCCTGAGGCTAGAGGGCTGCAAATTGATATGTTGATCATCCACCCTCCAATCATCAAACGTACAAAATTGGAGCCCTCTACCTTCAGTAGTTTTTATTTTATTTATGGTTAAACTTATATATGATCGTGCGTCTAGTACCGCCATAGGTGCCAACAATGCAGCCACCACCGGGCCGTGGTAGAAAGTCCCATGGGCCGCGGCTGAGTTTCATAGGCCGTGGGCTGAGAGTTTCATACAGCATTGTACGATGTACAGAAAACTCCACTGCGCCGAAGAAACTTCGGCACATTTTTAACTTGCTTTTTTTTATGAAACCAAATTCCACGTTGCCAAAAACACAATCTGTCTGAACTCGAAATTCCAGTTAAGCATAAATATTCTAATTCCCAAAAGAGACAGGAATCTACGGGCTTAGCCGATATAATTGTGCAAATCCATAACTAAAACCTGAATACAGTATTCGGATCCCGAGAGAATGATGACTATAAATAGTTCTTGTTGACACAACTATATAAAATTCCGGTTGAATTACTTCCCTGAATTTCGTTATAAAAAAAAACACACACACACACACGCACACAAGGTTATAGCATTACGAGCTCTTCATGATTTATATTGTAAAAATATACCTTGTAAAATTGAAATCCAGTTATATGGGGACTTCTCCCCTAACACATTATTTCTAGCCGGAGTTCGTTTATTGCAGACTGTCTACTTAAAACATACAAGTAATTACACACAACATATATATACTGTACACATATATATACACACATATACATACATATACATATTTCTGACTCACATCAGGATCGAACCCCGGTCTTTCAAACGAAAGACCAGAGCGCTGCCGACCAGGTCTTCCATTTGAAAGACCCGAGTTCGATCCTGAGTGAGTCAGAAATTTATTTCTGTTCCACACGTAACAGTGTCTTGATCTCTCTCTCTCTCTCTCTCTCTCTCTCTCTCTCTCTCTCTCTCTCTCTCTCTCTCTCTCTCTCTCTCTTTATATAAATATATATATATATATATATATATATATATATATATATATATATATATATATATTTTACATATGGCATACGGGAGTAGTAAGATAAACCGGCCATGGATGAGGAGGCTCTTCAATTCCTTGATCAAAATTGTCCAGTATCTCGGCCGTTTTGATCTAGAAGATGGTTGGCAGGTCAGAGTTATATAAGTAATGAGTAAGGCGGATGAAAGAGGACGGGAATTGCTGATAAAAGTGAGGGGGCCACAGAAGATTCCCAGGAAAAGGGAATGCTCAATTGTATAGCGACGTGAGAGAGAGAGAGAGAGAGAGAGAGAGAGAGAGAGAGAGAGAGAGAGAGAGAGAGAGAGAGAGAGAGAGCAAGTTCAAGCTTGAGAACAATATCCTAGTTGTCAAGAATACAATATTAAACGCAATAAGGGGGAGAGAGAGAGAGAGAGAGAGAGAGAGAGAGAGAGAGAGAGAGAGAGAGAGAGAGAGAGAGAGAGAGAGCAAGTTCAAGCTTGAGAACAAAATCCTAGTTGTCAAGAATACAATATTAAACGCAATAAGAGAGAGAGAGAGAGAGAGAGAGAGAGAGAGAGAGAGAGAGAGAGAGAGAGAGAGAGAGAGAGAGAGAGAGTTCAAGCTTGAGAACAAAATCCTAGTTGTCAAGAATATAATATTAAACGCAATAATAAGTCCAATATTAAACCAGAGCCGTATATTGCCGCTGTTTACAGCACCGGAACTTAAAAAAATATTAATAAATCCGTAATGACTAAACTCATTAAAAAGGCAGGGGGCGAGGGAAAGTAGGGGAGGGGAGAGGTTGGACGTGGAAAAAAGGCATGGGGCCAAAGAGTTTCAGTTACCAAATGACTTTTACAGAAGAGATGGTTTACAATTTGTCTTTATTATTTTTCGCCTAGAACGGTGAATCATTTGCAATGAAACAAGAACATTCTTTATAGAAACTAAACTTTTGCCTTTTCCAAAAAAAAAAACCATTTGAAATTTTAATGGTTCTCTTTGAATTATTCGTCACTATTGCCATATTTAAAAAGGGTGTCATTCGGTGGTAATCAATGACAAAAGAAGCTACCAAATCCCGTACAGATTAAGGTAATTTCTGCGTATTTTGTGACGTCACTGTTAGATTTGTATATAAAATATACTATTTCGTTTCCCCCCTTACGATAAATGAAGTGGTTGCCAGCCTTAACGTCAGATCTGGAATGGATCAGTAAGTGGTGTGGTCAGTGGACCATGAAGATGAATTCCAGTAAAGGTAAGTTCCCACTGACTGATCCCGTAGCGTGCTCCTGATTAAGACTGAGTGACACTGTGCAGTTCAGAATAACTTGGTATTTTCTTCAACCGCAAGCTTTATGTTCCTTAACGATTAACTATTACCCAATTCTGCAGAAAACAGGAAAAAATTGATGTCAGCAAAACTTCCAGTGTCTGCAGAAGCGATGGTATACAAGTCACGTACATTGGAACAACTCTTACAATATATGTTTTTCCTTGCTGGAGGTTAATAGCAACACTGAACCTTTGCCACTTACATTTCTCAAAGCTGCAATTTCAATTTTTTAGTAACAGTATTATTAAAAACACTGCCCGAAGACATATATGCTGCGTACCCACTTCCTCAAGCCTTATTTCAATACGAAACTCACTATATATTTTTGTCTTTTCATATTAAAGCTTCTCGTGCGCATGCGCGTTCTACGTTCTTTACTGTCAGAATCTGCATACTGTTGAGGTACTGTTTACCTGACTGTTATTGAAACTGACTGGAAAGTTCAGAAGTAATTTTGGTTTTGCCTTCTTTTCCAGCCATTTCTCGACTGCAGTAACAGACAGGTGGAGAAAACCCATGAATGAATGATTCATTTATGGTTACCAAAACTTTTGTGACGCCAGTTTTAACAGCCATAAATCAATCAATCAATCACGGGGTTTCTCCTTAGGTATGTTACTTTCATTCTAGAGGGTATTTAATATCAGATGCGTTCCTTGTTGGCAAACTGCACTGAACAAGCAATGTGAGGGTTTCTATTGGTTTCCAACGTGCCTTGCATACACACTACCGGTTTGTATCGCTGGTCAGACAGGTTCTCGACAAGACGAAAAGCTCACTGGTATGAAACACCTGCAGTTTGATTTGCTTACACTGAACCAATTAAAAAACCCGAAGCTATGATTTGCGGTTCATTGCATGCCTACCATCCAATGGATTTCTACACAGACAACAAAAATGGACAGACGAGATAAAATAAAAAGAAGCACTCAAGGAACGGAAGTAGTTACAAAAAGACACCAAACTAAAAAAAAATTGAGTCAGAATTACAGTATAATCTAATAACCTACATACGAGTATATACATACGTCTTTGTGAGAGTAACTAACATAAATAGATACACCAGAACTGAAGGAAAAATTCGATTCAGAAATAAAAATACCCAAGAACCCCTTTACGCAAAAATAAAACCTAGAACCCTTTGCACAGAAATAAAACCTTGAACCCCTTTACATAGAAATAAAACCTAGAATCCCTTTACATAGAAATGAAACCTAGAACCCCATTGCATAGAAATAAAACCTAGAACCCCTTTACATAGGAAAAACCTAACTATAGAAAAAAGTAAACTGTAGTTGTAGAAGCCATTTCATATATCACATATTTCAGTTACCGATATAGCACATATGACTAAGAGGATTCAGTATATCAATTTTGGTAGATTTTTGACGACATAATTAAACGAGCAAATGAGAGTTTGTCAACGAACGTCAGCAAAATGACAAAATAACTTAGACATCCAGAAAAGGAAGCCATCAAAGACTAACGGTTTCAGTGTTTACAAAACCAGAAATAAAGAAAAAAGGTTCTGTCCGTTTTTGTAGAACCCAAATAATCAATAACGCTGCAAAGGGTGGAACGGGGAAGAGAGAGAGAAGAGAGAGAGAGAGAGAGAGAGAGAGAGAGAGAGAGAGAGAGAGAGAGAGAGAGAGTATTGCTCAGCAGGTTATATCAAAAGTTCTTGGAAACAATGGCGGGACAGACCCAGTCTTTTGTTTATCACTCATCCTATAGGTTCAGTGGGCAGGATTGATTTAATTATTAGTTTCCCTTCATTTATCTTATCAGTTTCGGGTATGAATGATATGTCTAATGAGGAAATGCCCTGACTGATACGAATGTAATTCATTAACTAAAGCTAAAAAAGAAACTAAAGTTTACTAAAAAGTAAACTAGACTTTGTCTAAAGTTATATCACTGGCATTCACTTCGAATCCTATGTAGTGATCTTTGATCTCTTGTGGATAATAATTTCTTAATATTTTTTCATAATAATAATTTTTTCATGATTTTCTGATAATTTCTTAAAAACTAATAACCGTCGCGTGTCTTACAAAGCTCACGAATTTTTAAGCTATACTCCCCTCCTAATGTATATTTTGTTGGCCGTGAATATACTCCCATACTGCCCTGACACATGAGAGAGAGAGAGAGAGAGAGAGAGAGAGAGAGAGAGAGAGAGAGAGAGAGAGAGAGAGAGAGGGGGGGGAGGACTCGAATCTGTCCAGTATAATTCTGAGAGAGAGAGGGAGAGAGACGGGGGAGGACTCGAATCCCTGTCCAGTATAATTCTATGAGAGAGAGAGAGAGAGAGAGAGAGAGAGAGAGAGAGAGAGAGAGAGAGAGAGAGAGGAAAAAACGATAAAAAAACGAAATAGTCGGGTTTCATCGCAATTAATTCTGACTTTGTTCAATTAACATCGAAACTTTCGACCTAAAAATGGTTCCAGAGGTATTTTTCCTAAATTCTCACCAAGTGGCTTTTACGTGAGCGATAAATAAAAGAAAAAAAAACACACAAAGATGATGATACTGATGATGATGGCAAGTAAATAACGTGGAAGTATTTGTAATGTTGTTGATGAGTCTAGTACAAAATTATTGATGACATTTATTAAAAAGCATTATCAATTTTTTCCTATGGCGACAGATGAATACACATCTATATGAAGTTTTACACAGGCCCTTTGGGTCACAAGGCGTTGGAGACGAAGACAATGATGATGATGATATATATATATATATATATATATATATATATATATATATATATATATATATATATATATATATATATATATATATATATATATATATATATATATATATATATATATATAATATACACTGCTGCTGAAGCCATTTATTATACACCTCCACAGATAAATATATGAAAAAGAAAAAAAGTGGAAAACGAAATTAAACAAAATAAAAACAAGTAAAAAATGCGCTGAAGTTTCTCCGGCGCAATCGAGTTTTCTGTACAGCCGCTACAGCGTATAATCGAGGCCACCGCAAGTAGATCTATCTTTCGGTGGTCTCGATATAATGCTGTATGAGCCGCAGCCCGTGAAACTTTAACCCCGGCTTGGTGGTGGCGTATCCTACATCGTTGCCAGAAGCACGATTATGACTAAGTTTAACCTTAAATAAAATAAAAACCACTGAGGCTAGAGGGCTGCAATTTGGTATGTTTGATGATTGGAAGGTGGATGATCAACGTAACAATTTGCAGCCCTATAGCCTCGGTTGTTTTTAAGGTCTGAGGGCGGACAGAAAAAAAGTGCGGACAGAATAAAGCGCCGAAAACTACAAACAGTATAAACCCTAAATACGTAACACACCAGAATAAGAGACCAAACGAAAACCCAAGCAAAAGGAGAAACGAATCAAAAGATAAACCAAAAAAGAAATAAACAAGCAAAAACCGCATGACCAACCAACCCCTCGTGGCGGGGAGGCAGGCGTGGGAAATACCCACCACAATATCGTCCGTTCATCTGAGGCTGGTTTTGCCTCTCGGGTTAATCTCGCCCTGCTAATAACCTGGGCCCCTTCCACAAAGCCATCCCGATATCCCATCCCATCCCATACACGCGCCAAAGAATCCGACAGGTGATATATATTGTTGGTGAGTTTTTTTCTTACCACTTTTTCTAAAAGATGTAAAAAATAATTTTATGCTTTTTTAAATGTCCTATACTGTCCACAATATGAGTTGGTGTGTTTTTTTTTTTTCCATTTTTTTAAAAGATGTAAAAAATAATTTTTATACTTTTTAAATGTCATATACTATCCACAATACTGTATGACTCAGTGTGTTTTTTTCTTTCCGTTTTTTAAAAATATGTAAAAAATAATTTTTTTTTATTTTTTAAATGTCCTATACTGTCCACAATATGAGTTGGTGTATGTTTTTTCTTTCCATTTTTTAAAAAGATGTAAAAAAATAATTTTTATATATTTTAAATGCCCTATACTGTCCACAATATGACAAGGTATATAATGCTAATGTTAATTGGTGTTTCTTTTTTGAACCGGCCTAAAGAATTTCTTCTTTAACCTTTTTTTTTTAATGGATCTTTGAAGAAATGGGATGTAATGTTAACTGATTTTTCATTCTGGAACGCCCTAAAGGATTAATGTGATTTTGGTTATTAAGGAGTCTGTGGAATCTTTAATATTTTAACTTTACAGTGTTTAAAGAAATGAATGCTTCTTCGATTTTTCTGGAAGTTGAAGATTCTGATAGTATTTTTAAAGACGTTCTAAGATTATTTCCATTTACTCAGTAAGAAACTACAAGGTCTAATTTTCATTTTTGGACAACCCTGCGGAATCGACATTTTTGTGGGAAACTAAAAATAAATAACTTCTTCAAAATAAACTAAAGAAAATCAGATCTGTTTTTCATTCTAAAGATTTATCTTGCTCACCTTTCCCATTCACAAAGAAATCTGAACATTACTATCATAATCCCAATGATTACAATAAACATGAAGGCAATTAAGAACTACAGACCTGAAAAATAAAATCTCATTTTATGTTTCCCGGTTTTTCCATCTGAGTATTCAACGCGCACCAGAATCAAATTCAAATGATGACGAATTCATAACGCTACCGCCAACTAATCCATTCAGAAATATCCCAGACCTGATATTCATTTTACGCTAATTAACACTGAAGAGGATTAGAGGCGAAAAAGGTATATAAGACAAGGCAGCATTGTTAATTGAAGGTTACTTCGCTAAGAGTACTTTTAAAGGGAGATGCAGCCATCAGGGCTTATTCAAATATATCTGGGAAGTCTGGTACTTCAAAAAGAGCTCAAGTGTCACCGTCCTCTAGCGTAAGTTTTTATTCAGGAGCTGAAGTGTTTGAAATATACGAAAAGAGGAGAGAATATTTCTGGAGGATGTGAAAACTCGGTATAAGGGTTGGAATATCTCCAGTGTTTGAAAGTATGGGAGTCAATGAATGACATTCATATATATATATATATATATATATATATATATATATATATATATATATATATATATGTGTGTGTGTGTGTGTGTGTGTGTGTGTGTATGGAATATACGAACAATCATACGTATTATATGAATAACAATAAATGCAATAAATAATACATAATGAATAATACTAAGGTTTAATCATAAATCCCCAACTCCCCGCAAATGAGCGCCACAAGTTTTGCCGAATTCAACAAAATTCGTAATCCCAATTTGATTAACATGAAAGTGTTTGAAAAATATCTATGGTACGTGGAATTATTGAGTCATATTTGGAATGTGCCATGGAAATCATTTTTGTCAATTCTTACACATTCAAGCTACGTTGAGCATGGAATTATAACAAACCTGGCTGTAATGAAGGGCAGAGAGAGAGAGAGAGAGAGAGAGAGAGAGAGAGAGAGAGAGAGAGAGAGAGAGAGAGAGAGAGAGAGAGAGAGAGAGAGACTTTTATCATATTATCAGTATAAACCTGCAGAAAACAAGAAAAATGAAAATGAAAGAGGATAGGTAGTATCGTATGAGAGAGAGAGAGAGAGAGAGAGAGAGAGAGAGAGAGAGAGAGAGAGAGAGAGAGAGAGAGAGAGAGAGAGTCTATTTTATCATTTTATCAGTATAAGCCTTAAGGAAACAAGAAGTATGAAAATGAAAGTGGCTAGGTGGTACATGAGAGAGAGAGAGAGAGAGAGAGAGAGAGAGAGAGAGAGAGAGAGAGAGAGAGAGGCTATCTGAAAGAGTAACCAAGTCCACTGTGTGCCATATAGCTAATGAAAAGGAAGTAACGTGTAAGATAATCCACTACAAAAATTCTACAAAATAATACAAAGATGATACGTTTAAAACGACGACTTCTGTAGCACTGAAACGACCTTTGCCTAAAATAATAAAGAATGAAAAAATACGTATAAAAAAATATTACGAATCTCAAGAATAAATAAAAAAGAAACACCTTTTAAACAAACCTGCAACCAACAGAACACTGGAATGAAACAAACTGAAGCAAGCGAAATGATAATGAAAAAAGCCACAATTGCGAAATCAAAGGAAAACTAAATATTAGAAAATATAAATGCAACTAAAGGAAAGTTACAAGAAGCAAGCCGTAGGTGAAAAAGGAAATAATCGGTATAGGAGTGAGACTTTTTTTTTTTTTAGATAGGGAGATAACAACGACCTGAGTACCGGCAGAAAGTTTTTTTTTTTTTTTTTTTATCAGACCGACCAATCTCGCAAACAAACACACCGCGAAGCCCTGACGTCAAAAGGACACGAAGCTTCCAGTGATCCCGTCCTTAGAGGAGAGAGAGAGAGAGAGAGAGAGAGAGAGAGAGAGAGAGAGAGAGAGAGAGAGAGAGAGAGAGAGAGAGAGAGAGAGAGAGCGTATATATATAGTACAGTATATATATAATCAAAATATATATATATATATATATATATATATATATATATATATATATATATATATATATATATATATATATATATATATATATATAGAGAGAGAGAGAGAGAGAGAGAGAGAGAGAGAGAGAGAGAGAGAGAGAGAGAGAGAGAGTTTCTTCTGAATTGGTGCACATTGAAGTTAAGTAACCCCATGCTTGATGCGTCACAAAACCTGGGAGAAGGAGAAATAGACGATGGAGAGAGAGAGAGAGAGAGAGAGAGAGAGAGAGAGAGAGAGAGAGAGAGAGAGAGAGAATCTCTTCAAATTTATTTCCGTGTAAGCTACATAACCCTAACCCTGACGCGCCACAACACCTGGGGAAGAGAGAGAGAGAGAGAGAGAGAGAGAGAGAGAGAGAGAGAGAGAGAGAGAGAGAGAGAGGAGAGAGAGAGATAGAGAGAGAGAGGGGGGGGGAGGCTCGTGGTTTTCATTAAGTAACAGCGAAGCTTCTTCAGACGCTTCAAGTAATTCCCGTCCTCCAGCGAACGCTTTTCAGGGACAAAAATGGCAAAACTCATTTCAGGTTGATTAACCGTTTCTCTATTTCTTTCTCCCATTCTCCGTCTCCTCTTCATCCCCATCCGCCGGACGAAACAGATTTTCGAGAAAATTTGACCAAATTTGGGCCTCTTGACTGGCAGCAGGTGATTAGATTTGGGTAAAGAGTTAAGATTGTACAAAATGTTTTTTTTTGGAGGGTAGGACCTTTTACGGAGGTTTGGGGTTTCCAAATGCTCTTATGTTGCTTTCATCGACCTTATCTTTTTTTTTCCTGTTCCTATATTCCGTAATTGTCGTCTTTTTCTTTCCAAGTTTCTGTTTTGCTTTTTCTCTGTTACTGCTCTTTCGTTCTCTGGACCAAACTCGCATTATCTTGCTGTAGATCTGTCATTCTTATTTATTCTCTCTCTCTCTCTCTCTCTCTCTCTCTCTCTCTGTTACTTTCTCTTTTGTTGCCTTCTTGTCTTGCTGTTTATCTGTCGTTCTCTATGCCAATCTTTCTATCTCTACTTCTGTCATATCTCTCGCTCTCTTTCTCTCTCTCTCTAAGGTGAAGCTTTCACATACCCACCTCATTTTGAGAAGACTCAAGAGTGTATATCTATCTATCTATCTATCTATCTATCTCTCTCTCTCTCTCTCTAAGCTGAACCTTTCACATACCCACCTCATTTTGAGACTCGAGAGTCTCTCTCTCTCTCTCTCTCTCTCTCTCTCTCTCTCTCTCTCTCTCTCTCTCTCTCTAAGCTCTAACCTTTCACATACCCACCTCATTTTGAGAAGACTCAAGAGTGTACATCTATCTATCTATCTATCTATCGTCCACTTTTAGCAGACTTTCCTAAAAGCTACCATAACAATCTAGTATATATAGTTCTTGTCTTCGCTTCTCTCGGGCATTCCAGTTTTGGGTTGGCTCGTTATTGGCCTTTCTTCTTTCTGGTTGCAAAAGAATGTGTAACCTCATGAATAATAATGAGCTTTCTATGGAAATTAGCAATCGACTGACGCTGCAAAAAAAAAAAAAAATCGTGGTGGTTCATTCTTCATTCAGAGGAACAGGACGAAAGTGGCAGCGTCTGATAAAAACCCACAAACTCACTTTTAAAAGCAAATTGCAAGCACTAGGGGAAACGTGTCATTTTCTGTGACTGACAGGTAGTTCTCTCAATAATGTTTGCCATTAACAATGCATTACGTTCATAGTTTTCATTTTTCACTTGTGCCGAATATTCTTAATTCGTGTACTAGTGAAAACCCAACCTCTACAATAAATGATAAAGCTTATCAATTGTTTTCTATTTACTTACTGACCTCAACCCAAATACCAACCCCCTTCAATTCCTGTGTTTATTGTGACATAAAAGAAACTTTATTGTATGACAATAATTTTCATTTTTCATTGGTGCACAAGATTCATAATTCATGCACTAGTGAAAACCTAATCTCTGCATTAAACGATAAGTTTGGTTATGCACTGTTATCTATTTACTTACTGATCTCAACCCCAAAACCCCCACCTCCATCTCTGTACCTGTAATTATTGCGCCATTAAATAAACTTTATTTTTTTTTTAAAGGAGCTTAAAGATTCACCTTCCATTTCGCTCGTTTTGTCCCTAAAGCTTCTTCCCCGAGGCTTTGCAACCTTTAAAGCCAATGGCAAGTACCTTTCGCCTGTCACTCCAAAGGCACATTTTGCTTCATTACCCGGATGAGACGTCACTGTTTTCTCTGCTGCTGCTGCTGCTGCTGCTGCTGCTGCTGCCTCCTCCTCCTCCTCCTCCTCCTCCTCCTCCTCCTCCTCCTCCTCCTTAGCGATGGAAGAGAGATAAGAAACTAAAAAAAGAAAGGAAAAGTGGATGAAGATTTCTAAAGGCATCAGGGGTCTCTTTTGATGTTTACAGCAATCAGGAGAATGGTTTCGGAGGATACAAAACGTTTAGGATTTTTCAATCCTTCATTTTTTTTTTTTTTGGCTTCGTTATCTGGGAATTTATGTTAATTTCTGTTATTTTATGCTTTACAGTATGTTGATTCTGTGACGGGGAAAACTGGTTTATTGTTCATGCGAATTTCTAAGAGACTGACGAAGTATTGTTGACCTCAATTCCTGTGATGTAATGGGCAAAATGTTTAGTTTTCAATCTTTAATTTTTTTTTTTTTTGGCTTAGTTGCTCATATTCACTATCTGGGAAATTATGTTAATTTCTATAATTTTATGCTTTACAGTGAGCATTCTGATTCTTTTAAGGGGAAAATTGGTTTATTGTTCACGCGAATTTCTAAGATACTGACGACGTATTACTGACCCTCAATTCCTGTGATATAATGTCTCGCTGGCTAATAGGAAATTTCCATTTCTACAAAATGTACATATTTCCCATCAGGTGATACGAAGTGTACCAGGAAGACTTACATTTCAGATGCAAACGTTAATACGTAACTTTACAGAGTTAAGGCGACTCAACTTCCTCTTCTAGAATTCTTTATTTGCCTCTGTTTGACACCATTCCTACGGTCTATCATTTAAGATGCTGTTTTATCTTTTTATTTTGGTGACCTGAGTTTAGCTCTTTCATTTTTTTATTTCCTCGTTCCTAGCATCGTTAAAAAATGTAAATCTAATGAGTATAAAACTAATTCAGCATCGAAATTACTAGAATGTAACAAGAGGCTGACCTTGGACAGACGCTGGTAATACGGATCCATTTTCAAAAAACAGTTTTGGGAGTTCGAATATCGCACTGTAACAAAAGCTAGACACGAACCAACTTAGTAAATACCAGTTATTTCTAAATTTAAAAGTGAAAATGTAAGAGAAAATTTACACTGAAAATCGTGGAAACTGCCAATGCTCTTCCATAATGTCAGAGATTCAAAAGAAACTGCTATGTCAGCAATCTAAATGACCAACGTTATTATTTCAGAGATTCCAAAGAAAATGCAATGTCAGCAACCTAAATTTCTCGTCTTCAGAAAATGATGATGAGTTTTATAACAGATATCTGTGAATTATATTCATCTGCTGAAATGAAAATTCACCAGTATGTATCACCGAAATAAGTGACTCAAGAACCTGTTTGTTAGCCTCACGCTTTTTTTTAACAAGTTTTTCGGAAGGGGGCGCAAGCCCCTGACGTTTTTCTGGCTGCTTGTGACCTACTGCGTTTAACTGCTACCAGACACACAAACGCTTAGATAAAAACAGAAATACTAGGAGATGAAATGACACGTCCCTAAAGTACATACATACATACAGTATATATACATACATATACACACATATATACATACGTATATATGTATAGGTATATACATATATGTATTTTGTGTATATATATATACACACACGTGTAATTTCCTCTCTGTCCTTTCCATTATATAAACTTCCCAAGAAGTTCACCACGGTAAAAATTCCCGATGCTACGGATAACACCTACACGAAGCTTAAAGGAGATGTGTCGGCACACAGGATAACATTCTGAGCCCACTTCCCGATCATAACAATCTGGAGAAGCAGATGAATTGGAAATACATAACAGTACAGTTGTCTTACCGAGAAATAACGATGTTATATGTATCAAAGGGTAACAATGTTGTATGTATTAAAGAGAAAATGCAAAAATGTATGTATTACAGAGAAATAACAATGTTATATGTATCAGAGGAACAATGTTATATGTGTTAAAGAGAAATGCAGAATAATAAGTATTAAAGAGAAATAAGTTATATGTGTTAAAGAGAAATAAGAAGGTATATGTATTAAGGAGAAATAAGTTATATGTATTAAAGAGAAATGCAGAATTTTATGTATTACAGAGAAATAACAATGTTATATACTTCAAAAAGAAATAAAGTTATATGTATTAAAGAGAAATAACAAAGTTATATGTTTTAAAGAGAAATAACAAGGTTATATATTTTAAAGAGAAATAACAAAGTTATATGTTTTAAAGAGAAATAACAAAGTTATATGTTCTAAAGAGAAATAACAAGGTTATATATTTTAAAGAGAAATAACAAAGTTATGTGTATTAAAGAGAAATAACAAAATTATATGTTTTAAAGAGAAATAATAAAGTTATATGTATTAAAGAGAAAGAACAGTTATATGTTTTAAAGAGAAATAATAAGGCTATATGTATTAAGGAGAAATAACAAGGTTATATGTTTTAAAGAGAAATAACAGCTATATGTTTTAAAAGAGAAATAACAAAGTTATGCTGATTATTTTTGTCTCTTCAATGAAAAGAGAATAATTTCATTTTCAATACCAAGGGTCTGGCATGACAACAAACCAACGATTACCTAAGTTGCACATTTTGGAAATATCTTTCACTTTATTTCTCATTTCAATAATCTATTATTGCTTCCGTTATCAAATTTGTATTCATGTCGTCAAGCTATACAAAAAAAAATCCTCGACCTTTTATCATACAAAAGAAAACGGAATATTTCCGGTCATCAAAAATGAACTCTATTATTCTTTTCAGTAATCATACTGAAAAAAAATTCATTTGTGCAACCCAAAAATTTGATATTTTTCAAGCATTCTACAAAAAGTATTCAATTCTCATTTTGCCATAACGTAAAAATCTACAATTCCTTTTCCTTTATGGCAAAAATGTGTACTATTTTAAACCATTTGACATAAAGACTAAGGATTTTTCCAACGCGTAGAACTCATATCTAATCTTTGATATGGATCTTTCTAAAGAATCTATTCTGTTTCAATTCAACACAAAATATAAATCCAAAATTCATTAAACCCATCCAATCACCATATCAATTCATTCTTATTCATTTTCAAAGTTTAATCAAATCAATCTAAATTAATTTTTATTCATTTCCAAAGTTTAATCAAATCAGTATTTATATTCATTCTTATTCTTTCCAAGGTTCAATCAAATCAGCATTTAAATTAATTCTTATTCATTTCCAGAGTTTAATCAAATCAGTACCTAAATTAATTTT
Organism: Macrobrachium rosenbergii; assembly: GCF_040412425.1. Lineage (NCBI taxonomy): Eukaryota > Metazoa > Arthropoda > Malacostraca > Decapoda > Palaemonidae > Macrobrachium > Macrobrachium rosenbergii. Next base: position 1,972,961 of record NC_089790.1, on the reverse strand, counting down.
TATTCATTTCTAAAGCTTAATCAAATTAGCATTTTAATTAATTTTTATTCATTTCCACAGTTTAATCAACTCCGTATCTAAATTAATTTTCATTCATTTCCAGAGTTTAACAAAATCAGTATTTAAATTCATCCTTATTCATTTCCCAAAGTTTAAAAGGAATCAAATCATCTTCACTTCACGTGGCGGACATGTCATTTCCATCTGAAGAGTCCCTACTCTCATTTCCCTTTATAATTTTTAAAATTTTCTATGAAGTCGTTGACGCCACCTTATCATAAAACTTTCTCATGGTTCAATATCTTTTTTGGGGGGCATGGGGAGTTGTGGGGAAATAGGAAGGATGGGGTGGAAGGTGGTGGAGGGGAAGTAAAAAAAAAAAAAGAGAGAGAGAAAAAAGTTAGGAATTCTCTTGCCAAAACAGAAGCTCCATCGATTGCTAATTACCTTCGTAAGAAGACTCGTGTTTCACAGCGAGGAGAAGAAAGGAAGATAATTAAAAAAAAGAAAAAGAAAAAGAAAAAAAAAGTCACAGAGAAAGGAATTTCGAAAACTGAGGGACATGCAGCCAATATCAAACAGCATGTTTTTTTTTATGGAGAAACTACTCAGACGGAACGTGGCTGCTGGCGTTTCCAGTTCTTGCAAGAAAGGCGAGCTGTTGGAATATTATTCTTAAGGAAAAACCAGTGGCTTACAAAATAACAAGGTAAATCCATCAGGAAACACATAAAGCGGCAGTAAGTTCCGCATTCTAGTAAGGAAGAGATAGAATGGTCTGTCCGGTTGACTCTCGGCTTCACGATTCCTGCTCAGATTTGTGGGAATGCGTTGTTCTTTATCGTGTTTGATGGCTTCTGCAATGCTAATACCAAAGTGTCCAAGACTTTACAAAAATACTGGTCTGTGGTCAGTGTCAAACACCTTCTTTTTAATCAACTAAAGCCCTATATAAATTGCGCGAAAGACTCCTCACATAATACTAAATAAATGCTTGGGAAGTGTAACTAAGAAATTTTTCGATCCATAACCAATTAAACCCTTCCAAATACATACATCAGTGATGGGTGGAAGACCAATCCTTGAGGGGACGCAGGATTTTGTAAACAGAATATCTAGACTCCCTTGTGAATCACTACTGAACTTAAACTTTGCCAAAACCATCAGGGTTAAAATCTTTCTCTGAAGAGGTGCTTTCAACAGGTCAGTTTGGCAGGCAGATTATTTCTTAATAATCTGTTAGATATGCGCAGATGCACTGTATTACTGCCCTGACGCCATTTTCCTTGCATTTCAATACATTATTATCTGTCTGTTAATTTATTCATTTACTGTTTCTTTTCAATAAGTGAGATCTTTCCGTATTTCCCTTTAACTTCTCTTCTTCCTATTGAACACCACATTCTTTGGGAGCTTGAATTTCAAGTCAATGGCCCCTGTGGGATTGTCCTATATGAATAGGGGTCATCTTCTGAATAATAATAATAATAATAATAATAATAATAATAATAATAATAATAATAATAATAATAATAATAATATTAATATAGGTGTGAAGTTTTGATTTCTCACCCTGTTTCAGTGTTGCTAATAATAATAATAATAATAATAATAATAATAATAATAATAATAATAATAATAATAATAATAATATATGAAGGAGTAGACCCTCTTTTAAACAGTTCTTATTAAAATGGATGGCTGTGTTAAGATAAATTCGCATAATACAGCCATCCTTTTAATAATAATAATAATAATAATAATAATAATAATAATAATAATAATAATAAGATAGGTGTGAAGTTTTGAGTTCAGTGTCGTTGATGACTCATGTTAAAGGCTGCTAAATCATTTTCTTTGGAGTTAGGTTCCAATCTTCGTTCCTCCCACCCCTCCAAAAAAAAAAAAAAAAAAAAAAACAACGTTTCTTATTCCTTTGTGTTCATAAAAAATACATAAAAGTCAATCCATTCATCCGTCTTCTCTAGTATCGCTTTCAAAACAGACCTAAATCCGAAACGGCTGTATAAGTAACTGATCGTTATATCGTTTTTTTTTTTAAATATCTGACCTTTGAATTAGTTTCTTTTTTTTATCTACTGACAAACTATACAAATAAATAAATAAGCTCGAAAGTAACAAATAACTCGAAATGAACAATATCAGCAACGGCTTATTCACATGACAATTTTTTCGACCAAGAAACAATTCTCTTTTCAGCAACAAAAATAATACAATGGTAATGTTTAACAATACTTTTCAGTACGAGGAACCTCAGAACTGAAATAGCTAAATTTCATAAACCAATTACGAAGTAACTTTTTTTTTTTCCCAAGAGAACCGAGACGACTCCCAAGAGGAAGGATATATATAAAAAAAGAGTCCTTGTGTATCCTAGTGTATCCTACACCTACAGTAATATGAGCCGCGAGGGAAGCTAAGGTGCTCACGACTCTGTCTTCAAAGGCTTCCACTTAATTAGGGAACATTCATTTGAACCCGGCGCGTCCGGTACATGTCTCAGTACGTGACTTGTACGGGTTCTCTCTCTCTCTCTCTCTCTCTCTCTCTCTCTCTCTCTCTCTCTCTCTCTCTCTCTCATACAAGCATTCTATATGTGTGAAAAAAATTCATAATATATATACATATATATATATATACTGTATATATATATCATATATATATATATATATATATATATATATATATATATATATATATATATATATATATATATATATATATATATATATATATATATCCATATATATATATATATATTCCATAATAACATCTATTACAGCATTACCCTTCATGTAATGCAGAAAGCAGATCTTTTCACTCCAGGCGCTCGTGACTTTCAAAAGAATTTATCATTAATGTTTGAGGAGTTTCATTATCTGCAGCCCTGGGATAGATAGCTATGGTATAAAAAAAAATAGGCAAGGAAGGTTGTTCACTAAGAATGATGCAATCACCGAAATAGGAAAAAAAATATCCAGTTTTATTTTCACTTCCGAGACAAATTCAGGTTTTGTGATGCAAAGTCAAAGGTGTTTTGTTGATTCAGAAAACAAAACAAAAAAAAAGTATAAATTAAACAAAATCATCACCACGAAACAGATGAATAAAAAGCAATATAATGACTCCTAGTGCCTAGTCAGGTCTCCTTAGGATGGCATTTCAGGGCGAAAGTGGGCCATGCCCGTTTCCCCAATAAAGCACAATGGGGCAAAAAAAAAAAAAAAAGACAAGGGTGGGGAGGGGGAAGGAGACCGTGCAAAAAAAAGAGAAGCATAAAAAAATAAAAAAAAAAAACGAATTATGCCCATGTGGCCCGGCTCAAAATAAAATAGGCAACGCAGCATCCATGTGGCCTGGGAGATTGAAAACTAATGTCATTTCCTTGGACGACCTGCGATCCAAACCAGTTCAAGACAATGACAACAAAGGGGAATCCATAAAGGAGTTACCGCAGGTATAAACATACCGTAACACTACTCAAACAAACATCTCGAGGGCAATTGTGCACAAACATGTCTCTGAGTAAAAGGAACTAGTATAATGAGGCTTTCACGTTGCGCTGGAACCAATCAGGTGTATATTTAGGAAGACGCAGGTAATTTCTAAGCTATGAATTTATAATCTAGCACATTTTTATATATACGTTTCCAGCGATACGAAAGTTTAGCCCCATAGAAAAACAAATGGCCACTTCTAGATGCATGTTGTGTGGCTTTGTTGCTTTTATTATTTCCAGCATCTTTCTGCTCTGAATCCAACAAATAAATTCAAATTAACGATCAGAGAGAATGAAACAAACGCTTTTGTTTTTATTTCACAAGGGACACGCCACCTCAGCCCCAGTGAAAAGAAACTTTCACTACAGAATCATTAGCATGGCTTTCTCTTTTTACATGAAAACGGGAAGCGTCTGGGGACGAAAGCACATACACACGCACACACACACACACACACACACACACACACATATATATATATATATATATATATATATATATATATATATATATATATATATATATATATATAGTGTGTGTTTTGTGAGTGCACGTGCGTATATACTTAGTTTAAGGGCTACATAAAAAAAAAAGGGCACTGCGTAAAATCACACCACGCTACATGAAGTTACACGCATCAAAAAATAACGCATTTCATTTACTTAAAATCGGGATAAAGATGTGTGACGATTTTAGAAAAGCTTTCATTTACAACACGGAGAAGCGAAAGCAACAAGTGGGGAAAAAAAATCCCAAAAAGCTATCTCTTAATTTTGCAGCCTAGCATAGCACAATTGCCAATGAATATGTTTACGCCCCAATACAGTCCTGAACCCGCTTCGTTCAAGCGATGAACGAGCAACCCTGTGACAGAGAACAACCTAATGAACGTTCCGGAAAACGAATACAGAACAAAGCACGAATATTACAGATTCCATTCCATTCCAGTCGCACGAATACAAAATAGAGCACAAATATTACAGATTCCATTCCATTCCCCTCGCACGAATACAAAACATAGCACAAATATTACAGATTCCATTCCATTCCAGTCGCACGAATACAAAACAAGAGCACATATATTACAGATTCCATTCCATTCCAGTCCCACGAATACAAAACAGAGCACAAATATACAGATTCCATTCCATTCCAGTCCCAGGAATACAAAACAGAGCACAAATATTACAGATTCCATTCCATTCCAGTCCCACGACTACAAAACAAGACCACAAATATTACAGATTCCATTCCATTCCAGCCCAACGACTACAAAATAGAGCACAAATATTACAGATTCCATTCCATTCCAGTCCCACGAATACAAAACAGAGCACAAATATTACAGATTCCATTCCATTCCAGTCGCACGAATACAAAACAGAGCCCAAATATTACAGATTCCATTCCATTCCAGTCCCACGACTACAAAATAGAGCACAAATATTACAGATTCAATCCCATTCCTCTAACCCACTCCGACGGCACCAAAATACAGCACACAGATGACGAAAAACGCTTCGCGTACTCACCGTTACATGGCGTGGCAACAACGTGGAGTTTGTAAGGGTTGTTGGGCGTGTTCGATTCCAGGTCGGGGCCGGCGTTTAGCAAACACCCCTCGCTGGAATACAGCTTGATGACATCGCCCGGGCCTGCTTCCGCTGCATTTCGGAACAGTTCTGCGGAGGAAGACCAAAGGAAATTGAAGAAGGCGGACGTCACTGTTGACACTGGGATTAACTCTGGGCGAGAGGATTCAAGCACCATCTAAAGGGAGTTTCCTCCGATAATTATTTTTTTTCTCAGCTTTGTTTGTTTTCGTTTCTCTCGACTGATGCTTCGTATGCTTCCTGATATAGTCTTTGATTTCTCCGTTTACATGTTTCTGTTTTCCTAACGTACAAACAAATGCTGTTTGCATAGATCTACACATATGTATTTATGCCTGGTTATAGTTTGTTTACTGTTATGTAAGCTTATCAATTTAGCATTTGAATTTCGTGGAAAACTGGCTCCTTGTTTAGCAAAACAAGGGAAGAATCAACCAACGTGACAGCATAAAAGATTCTACTTTTGAATGCAAGTTACCAATTATTATTATTATTATATTATTATTATCATTATTATTATTATTATTATGCTGAGTCAAAACCTTTGCTTTCTTTCTCCAGGTTCAGATTATACATTCGTATGAAAAATGCAAACAACAAAATAAATGAAGCATAAAATATACGAACTTAAGATTAATAATAAGGAAGATTAAAAATAATTTATAAGGGAAGGAAAGTAAAGAAGAAAAATGAAGGAGAAATATCCAATACTTGAAGAGAAAAACTTAGATGAAGAGATGGAATGTGCAGGAGAAAATGGAGACGAACGAACAAGAAGTAAAGGAGGAGGAGGAGGAGGAGGAGGAGGAGGAGGAGGAGGAGGAGGAGGAGGAGGAGGAGGAGGAGGAGGAGGAGGAGGGAGGAGGAGGAGGAGGAACGCCCTAGAGTCACGTAGTCTCGCTCTTGAGTTATCTCAGAGCCGAGAAAACGAATCTTAATCCTTAAAAAAAAAAAAAAAAAAAAAAATTGTGGTGGGAAAATCAGTAATGATCTTTTGGAGAAGAAGTTCTGTTGTGACTTTCGCAGGTCAAATTTTTTTTTTTATTATTTTCTCGTCTTTAAAGATTTCGTATCTCCTCTTATCTTGGTTTTTCTTGTAAGTCCTGGTTTAATATTATCTCGGAAAAGAGTAATTGCAGGATCGGATGTTGATTTACATCAAACATCTGTTGTTGGGGATGATATGATTTACAAATGTATATTTCTTTTATCTAATTTATATCAAGTGATGAGTCTTTACGTCCGTTGTCTATCAGGCAGATACCTTGTGTATCTATTTTCAACAAATAACTTGGTCTTCATAATCCAAATCAGTCCAAAAATGTTAGTAAGACCTGCCTTTAAAATAAACGTACCTTAAAAGTTACTATCCGTAAAGAAATGGATAATATATATATATATATATATATATATATATATATATATATATATATATATATATATATACTATATATATATATATATATATTATATATATATATATATATATATATATACTTACTTTGACTGGGTCTATCTTCTTTCATACTCCAACCATCTGTGGAACAAGGTTACCGATCAAACCTAATTAATCTAAATCAGCTGACACTCAAAGCTTTATTAAAACAAAAATTTCAGCCTGCAATCACTCGACCTCAGTTTTTTCATGGCGTGTCATATGAATCAAGCACCAAATCTAACCTGTGCAGTATTAAAAAAATGGATAAAAGATACAGAAGTGACATCTGGAAAAATACAGAATTGGCGCAAGGAACTCCAGTTTCGTCTGGAAAACCTTTAACTGTTTACGGTAATATCTGTTCATACGTTCATATCTGCCTCTGGGCTGGCTGCGCACGGGTTTGCTGAGGACAAACGATTAAGATTTTCCATTCGAATTTCTCCCCCCCCTTTTTTTGCTCCATTTTCGGGAGGGTTGGGTTGAGGTTGGGGGAGGGGATGGGAGGAGGAGTGGTGGGTTCAGGGTCAATTCTGCAGAACCTATTGGGTTTTTTAAACGAAATAAATGATCAATATTTGTCTTCCATTAACTGGATGTCAACAGTCAACGAACTGGACGCTACGAAGGATATAAAAAGGGCGTGCATTTGTGTGAGATCTTTCTCTGCGATTTCCTTCTTGAAAGATGCAAATAATAATAAAGAAAAAAAATTAAGGTAATGATTGCGAATGAGAAAAAAATATGCAAATATACATTTCAAACAATTGGCAATAAGACTAGATAAATAAACGGAGCTAAGATTTTTCTCTTCATCATCTCGAAACCTCTACAGTGAAGTAAAATATATTAAAGACATTAAACTAGACAAGGAAATGATATACGTTCCAGAAAGGATGAAATTAAACATTCCTTGCAGCTGGAATATATTCACCAATGAATATGCATGATTACCTGGAAGAACCAAATGAACAACAGGAATTAATTTCCCAAACTTAATCTTTTTGTCCAAGTGGGATCAAGGTATTTGGAGTTAATTCCGCGTATAAAATACTGTGAATTTGTTTATCAAAGAACAACAACGACACGAAGCAGTGCACGATATTCTATTACCACACAAACCAGTGCACGATATTCTATTGCCATATAAACCAGTGCATGATATTCTGTTATCATACAAAGCAGTGCACGATATTCTATTGCCATACGAACCAGTGCACGATGTTCTATTACCATACGAACCAGTGCACGATATTCTATTACCATACAAAGCAGTGCACGATATTCTGTTACCACACAAACCAGTGCACGATATTCTATTGCCATACAAACCAGTGTGCGATATTCTATTACCACACAAAACAGTGCACGATATTCTAAATAAAACCAGTGCACGATATTCTGTTACCACACAAACCAGTGCACGATATCCTATTACAGTGAAACCAGTGCAATATCCTTTACCACACAAACCAGTTATTCTATTACTACACAAAAATGCACGATATTCTATAGTCACACAAACCAGTGATGATATTCTATTACCAACACAAACCAGTGCACGATATTCTATTGCCACACAAACCAGTGCAATATTCTATTACCACACAAACCAGTGAATATATTCTATTACCATACAAAGCAGTGCACGATATTCTGTTACCACAAAACCAGTGCACGATATTCTATTACCACACAAACCAGTGCACGATATTCTGTTACCACACAAACCAGTGCACGATATTTGGATTACCAAAACCAGTGCACGATATTCTATTACCACACAAACCAGTGCACGATATTGTTTATCAAAAACCAGTGCACGATATTCTATTACCACACAAACCAGTGCACGATATTCTATTACCACACAAACCAGTGCACGATATCCTATTACCACACAAACCAGTGCACGATATTCTGTTCCCACACAAACCAGTGCACGATATTCTATTACCACACGATATCCTATTACCACACAAACCAGTGCACGATATCCTGTTACCACAAAAACCAGTGCACGATATTCTATTACCACACAAACCAGTGCACGATATTCTATAACCACACAAACCAGTGCACGATATTCTGTTACCACACAAACCAGTGCACGATATTCTATTACCACACAAACCAGTGCACGATATTCTATTACCACCCAAACCAGTGCACGATATTCTATTACCACACAAACCAGTGCACGATATTCTATTACCACACAAACCAGTGCACGATATTCTATTACCACACAAACCAGTGTACGATATTCTATTACCATACAAAACAGTATTATATAATGACAACTTTCAATGAAGACCTAACGGTAACTAGTGCACGGAGGCTGATATGGTTACGATGGCAAAAATACAACCAAAATACACGCAGTCCCAAATGTTGTTTTCGATCAGCTGTCAAAAATGAATAATTAATGACTGAAGTTTGAAAAATAACATGGGCGAAATTAGCTGGATGCGAATCTCAATGAGGCATATATAATTTTTTTTTTTTAGTTTATTGAAAAGGTTATGGGCCAGGGACCAGGAGACGACGTCTTTAATTTCTTTAACCAGAAGCATCTTAAAATAACGAAAAATCTAATTTTAGTTGTCTGTAAAAATAAACTACCGAGATGGCTATTTGTCTTCCGTCCGCACTTTTTCTGTCCACCCTCAGATCTTAAAAACTACTGAGGCTAGAGGGCTGCAAATTGCTATGTTGATCATCCACTCTCCAATCACCAAACATATCAAATTGCAGCCCTCTAGCCACAGTAGTTTTTATTTTATTTAAGGTTATTAAAGTTAGCCATGATCGTACGTCTGGCAACCGCTATAGGTACCAACAACACAGGCCACCACCAGGACGTGGGTGAAAGTTTCATGGGCAGCGGCTGAGAGTTTCATGGGCCGTGGCTGAGAGTTTCATACGGCATCGTACGCTGTAAAGAAAACGTGATTGCTCCGGAGAAACTTCCGCGCATTTTTACTTATTTAACCTTAGAAACAATCGGATCTCCACAATAATAATGAAATTTCATTTTATATCGAAAGAGGTGTAAGGAACCCTAACCTTCTTTATAACCAAGGGGATTCCTCCATTCAATAATCTTGTTTTTCACGTCCCCAGGTCTTATGCTTCTGCTAATTCTTACCGTTATTAAGACCAGACTAATTACATACATTAAAATCCATACATGTGACTTATTTCTTTTGAAATAAGTGTGTCGAGTCCATACATTATTAGACTGATGGTCTTGTTCTTAGTCAAGAAAATATAAGACACAGGTGATTTGGCATATTACAATATGCAAATGAGGGTTCACCGAACTGCTCCAGAGATTTCTGGGCAGGCAAATGAATCAGCTGATTTTGTGGAAGGGTGGATTGTGAATCTGACAGTGACCACTGTCTGCTTATCTGTGGACTAAGCCACACACACACACACACACACAAACACACACACATACTGTATGTATATATATATATATATATATATATATATATATATATATATATATATATATATATATATATATATATATATACATACAAACATATATGTACAAATATGTATTTATATACATTACAAATATATATATATATATATATATATATATATATATATATATATATATATTATATATATATATATCACATACAAATTGTTCTATGCATTAGTAGAATTACTAAAAGGACCTCATTCAAACTGGATGGCATCTGAATAAATACTCCATTAGATACCATCCAGTTTGAATGAGGTCCTTTTAGTAATATATATACATACATATATATATATATATATATATATATATATATATATATATATATATATATATATATGTATATATATATATATATATATATATATATATATATATATATATATATATATATATATATACATATACGCGTGAGTGCGTGTGGGTATTCAAACTCTGTCAAATCATAATCGATATTTTTCCCGTCGAACATCGTGTCCTCTTCACTTTTAATTTAAGCGCAAAACTCGTTATTCAACATCGGTAAACATGCATCCACTTCGCAACTTCATCATTTGGAAATCCCGATTCGGCCAAAAGTAGGAACTTTTTTTTTTTTTTTTTTTTTCAATGACTGAATCTAGATGAAAAACAAACATTGCATCAATAAGGAAAAGAATGCAATTAAAAGTTAAGCTTACTCGAATGCCGAAAAAATATGACTGGCATTGATAGTCCACGCTGATAATTTGGCAGAATGAGTTTTTGGGAGCAGTTACGTATGCTCACCTGTATGTATGTATGTATGTATGTGTATATATACATACACACACATATATATATATATATAAATATAATATAAATATACATATATAAATATATATATATATATATATATATATATATATATATATATATAAATAAATAAATAAATAAATAAATATATATATATATATATATATATATATATATATATATATATATATATATATATATATATATATATATATATAAATAAGTTTAGCTAATCCTTCAGACCTTCTAAAAAAGAATAATACAAAACAAACATCCAACACGTACTTACATATCCCTTCATATTGATGGAGTTATATAATGCATAACCACGACACAGTAACTATCTCGAGGTTTGCTTTTTGACAGAGAGAGAGAGAGAGAGAGAGAGAGAGAGAGAGAGAGAGAGAGAGAGAGAGAGAGAGAGAGAGAGAGAGAGAGAGATACAAAAGGGAATAAGCCGCAAAGTAGGCCCACTTATACAGGCTTTTATCCTCCGTTCGTGTCCTACAAGACAAAAACAGTCTCGAATCAATAGACTCGCCATTTTCCCTCGATAAGTGGCTTCGGCATTGAATCAAATCTCCACCCACACCCCCCACCCCCTGCCCCCAAAAACCTCCCTACCTCCCCCGGGAACACCATAACAAATTTGAGACAACAAGCCTTTGTAAAAGGGTCATAGCTGGGAACAAAATAACCATTCCCGGATGATGGCTGGAATGGAGAGACGAGAATGAACGAGAACTGGTAAAAACTGATGCTAACAGCGAAAGGTCGGGAGGAAACAAGACTCGGGGGGTTGAGGAAAAACGAAGATAAGAAAGGAGAATGGAATTCCTCCAGGACGATATTGCTCCGCCGTTCGGGAGGAAATTAAACAGAAGCAAGAACGCGAAAGATTTCGCCATCCTTCCAACGAGTCTTTGATGCGAAGAGAGAAATAAAAGAAGGAATATGATGAATATCACAGTGAGGAAGTAGGGGGAAAACAAGTGAAAAATCGAGTTTTCTGTACAGCGTATAGTCATGACCACCGAAAACGGATCTATCCTTCGATGGTCTCGGTATAATGCTGTATGAGCAGCGGCCCATGATACTTTAACCACGGCCCGGTGGTGGCTTATCGTATATCATTGCCAGAAGCACCATTATGGCTAACTTGAACCTTAAATAAAATAAAAACTACAGAGGCTTCAGGGCTGCAATTTGGTATGTTTGATGACTGGAGGGTGGATGATCAACATACCAATTTGCAGCCCTCTAGCCTCAGTAGTTTTTAAGATTTGAGGGCGGACAGAAAAAAAATGCGGACAGAAAAAGTGCCAACGGACAGACAAAGCCGGCACAATAATTTTCTTTTACAGAAACTAAAAGGAAAATGTAACTATCCTTGGTGCTATTACTCATACACTTAAACATCATTTCACAAAAAAGGAGAATGAAAAACCCTTCAATCTAAAAAAAAATACACTCACACACAAAAAACGACAAATAACGTGTTTTCAGAAGGTTCGGTCATGTGGAGAGAATGGAGGATAATAGGGTGGTGAATATAGAGTATCGGGAGGGAGAAGGAGAGGAAAGGCCTTGAAAAGGCTGAATAGATGTCAAATAGAAGAGGGCCCTCAACATTTAGGAAGGGAGAGAGAGAGCGTGCAAGATTAGAGGTGTATGGTGCAATATCTATCTATCTATCTATCTATCTATCTATCTATCTATCTATCTATCTATCTATCTATATATATATATATATATATATATATACACATAGGGATAGACAGATAGATATTGATATTATATATATATAGGCTATATATATATATATATATATATATATATATATATATATATATATATATATATATATATATATATATATATATATATAAGTATGTGAACACGCTAAACGAATATATAAAATAAATTTTGGACGATTAAAACAAAATTGGAAGGACAAAAACGGACTTAAAACTAAATGCTTTCATTAAAATAAGTTAATTCAAAGTTCTTATTTGCTACTGGAAAATGGTATTTGGGGCGAAAAAAAATTAATTTTAAAGATCGATCAAAAAAAAAAAAAACCCTTCCGCCAGTACACAATAACCAATGACTCGAATAACGGTTCCTTGCGTTGTAACTACACTAGTACACTAAGAACAAGTCATAGATACACGTCGGCAACTTATCGCAAACAAGTTGACAACAAGTCGGCAGACGTAAGCGACGAACGAACCTCTGGCAAGCGCCGGATAATCGTAAGAACCGCAACTAAATCGTTCACTAAATTTACTAAGGAATCTTGTTTATCCGAAAACCCTGTCAAATCCCATTTTGGTTTTGTTCCTCACGAACAATTACTGCAGATTTATCTCCTGCATTCGTCGCTTCATTCGGAATGCTTAGAAGCAACACAACAATGGGTAAACAGCATTTTGAAAACAAGTTACGTAAGACGCTGGGGGAAAAAAAAATCAGGTTTACAAACTCGGGGGGAAAATAATATGACTTATTGAAGAAACAACACGAGTCAGCGGTTCTCCGCTGCGTCATATAAAATTCCACCTTATCAGCAGATCAACGGAGAGTGAATTTGACAGAAGCGGATTAATCTTAGCTGCCCTGGTACCATCCTGGTACCATCCTGGCCCACCTCTTCCCCAAATAGATTACCCACGTTAATAATCCTTCAACCGCGGTCCTCCGCCGACCCCAGAACGCTACGGACAATCCTAAATTGAGTCCTCATGTTCCCTTGAATTTTATTAGGTCCGACAAGGAGGCTGTTGTCTGCTTTGCAATCAGTCTGTTCGTTTGTCTGCCTGATTGCAGGGTTATACAGGAATCAGCGCGTGGACTCGAACGAAAATTCTACTGAAGGTAACCTCGTTATAGCAGATAGAATTGTGTCAGGCTTGGCAAAGGTTTCGCATTCTCTGAATGCTATAGTTTCCATTTGTTGTCTGTGCAGAGACTAATGAGACAGGCAACGGAATTCCATTACTTATTTCAACCTTGAAGCCCACAAGGATAATATGAGGCGAGTACATAGGCAAGTCAAACGCAAAGTACGCACCAGATCCCCAGAAACCATTCTTATCTTCCAATTTTTCTCTCTCTTTCAGTTGAGTTCTCTCATCTCAAAATCTCGCATAACCAACCCACAAGAGAATCAATAACAACACATTCATCACAAAGAATGTATCTTTTCACCCAAAAATCCCCGAAACTCCGTAGTAAAAGAACGTCACAAAATTATACAAAAGGAGAGGAGTTTTTTTTTTACTTCGTTCCTTTATTTCGAAGGCCTTTTTTTTTTTTTTTTTTTTAAACATTTCAGCTCACGGATCTTGAGTGACTACGAAAAACCTGACAACACTGCGGCGTGAGATGTCAAACAGAGGGGGTTTAGCGTTCGCCCGGCCTCAACTTCCGAGATACTTTATGAATTCAGCCTGACGTGTTCACAGGAGCAAAAACTAACTTTTCTTCATGAGGAGGCCACCAGAAAATGCAAAAGAAGAGAGAAAACAACACTCTTATCTGCTCTAGACTCGCTGGAAAGAGGGGAGAGGAAAATAAGGGCGGGCTAATCTAGAATGAAAATAAAGAGAATTAGAAAAGTTATTCTGTAGAGGTTTCCAAGATACTTTGTGTTAACCGTTCAACCTAGGCAACTATAATAAATGGTCGACTGCATGGTAAAGGTGGACTGAAGAGTAATTGGAGAGTTGGTAGCCAAATTGCTAATGTCGGAGCGTGCTTAGATGTATAAATAAATAATATTATGTAGCCACTGTTTATATTTCTATATTTTATGCATACGCAGTATTGTATTTATTCAAAGTAAAATAGGAAGGTAAACAATTATATAATATATATATATATATATATATATATATATATATATATATATATATATATATATATATATATGTGTGTGTGTGTGTGTGTGTGTGTGTGTGTATGGTTCAGCAGATTCAACGGTTGTTTAAAATATTAACATACGCAACAAACCTTTTGGCCTTTAGAATTTGTATGAAATTCAAATATCACTTCAAGAGGTTTAAGAACAAAGGCGGCTTAACGAACCTTCCCACTCTTGTTTTCCCTCTCCAATGCATCCATTCTTCAGTCTGCAAGTGACTCTATTCTTTACTATGAAACGACTGTAAAGAAAAAAAAAGTCTGAAGAAAGGGGTGTTGGGTTAGCGAATATACTGAATGAATACAATTTATGACATCTAATATTTTGAAAATGGTATTTAATTCATTTAGTTCAGGATGTTTAACGTTTTGAAAATGCGATTTCTTCTTTTCTTCGTTTCCTAGAATTCATTTCTATGTGGTATCCGTTATAACCTAGGAAGGTTTGTCTAACATTTTCTATGTCAAACATGAGTATCTACAAAGCTCATTTAAGCTACATGTCAACGGAATGCCTGATATATATACGTCTAAAAAACTTGTATTTTTAAAACCACACAATGAAAGAAATGTTAGCTGAAAATTTTAAAAAATTATCTCTTGAAACAATTCTTAAATTTTTACAACACTCCAAGTTCTTAAATAAAATCTGATTCACCACAAATATATTTTTCACATGAAATCACTAACTAATAGAGTTTTTTCTTTTCTACTTAGTGGTCTGGTAAAATTGCTCTTAAAAATTTTTTTCTATTAGATTTCTGTATCATATTTTTCTTTCCTTACAGTTACAGTAAAATTACTGTAAAAAAATGTTTCTGTTTGATCTCTGTATCCATATGTTTCTTTCCTTACAGTTACAGTAAAATTACTCTAAAAAAATTTATTCTGTTTAATTTCTGTACCCATATCTTTCTCTTCTTACAATTAGAGTAAAATTACTCTTAAAAATATTTTTCTGTTCAATTTCTGTACCCATATCTTTCTATCCTTACAAATACGGTGCAAATCCAGGCCAATATACCAATCTGGGCCTCGACGCCACCCGAAGCGAGACCTGAAACATTTCACGAAGACCCCCTTTGGAATAGAAGCGAGTGATGATGGATGCGATACGCGCATCGCAACAATCGCCGAAGCGCCCACCTTTTCGGACAAAAGATTATGCGGTATGCATCCGGCCGCGTGATGAACGCGCCGTGTCCATTTCAAGGGCGTAATCCGCCCATCTCTTTCACGGGGGAACAAACGGGAAGGTCTGAATGGTGCATTCAGAACCTTGCCGAGTAACACAATCGCGGCCGGCGAAACCAAATAAAGGAACAAATTACCAAGCTGGAAAAGTCGTGTTGTTTTTTTTTTTTTTTCGACGCCTGAGGATTGATTCCTCTTTGAATATTCTCTCTCTCTCTCTCTCTCTCTCTCTCTCTCTCTCTCTCTCTCTCTCTCTCTCTCTCTCTCCGCTTCCCGTTCTCGTTTTGGGACGAGAGAGGAGAAGGCGAAGATTAAAACGATAGACTCTTGGGGCCTTAGAAAATTTTCCGTTCTTACTCAAAATTTTCCGTTCTTACTTCCGTTCTTACTCAAAATTTTCCGTTCTTACTCAAAATCTGTTTCCTGTTGACCCATGAGCCGTGCCTAATAAGCTTAAATACAACCCGCAATACCTGATGGTTCAAGATCAAAACGCCCCAAAAATCTATTTTCCAAAATCAGTCTTTCCTGAACTCTTCGTATCTGGCCAAACAAATAGTAAGACGAGACGAGACAAGCCAAGCTTTCTAGCGCTCAAGAACAATTACATATATATTCAATTTTCACTCGATTTTGCAACTGCAGTTTTCACCAGCATTTCACATAGAAATACAACACCAGAAGAACTCCGGAAGTCATTAAAATGACCAAGGAACAAACAAACAAACGGACGAACGCCCGCTGCAACTAAAGAGGCCGGATCTTTCATTTGAATCTAGACCCTGCGTCTGCACACGCCTTCTGGAACAATATTGCTACCTTGCTAATTGGGCCGAGAGGAGGAGGAGGAGGAGGAGGAGGAGGAGGAGGAGGAGGAGGAGGAGGAGGAGGAGGAGGAGGAGGAGGAGGAGGAGGAGGAGGAGGAGGAGGAGGAGGGAGTTAAGGAAAGGAGAGGAGAGATATTGATAGGGACCGTCATGTAAAGGATGGAAGATTATTGCTGCAGGGTTGACGAGAGAGGAACAGACAAGGGGAAAGATGAAGAGAGAGAGAGAGAGAGAGAGAGAGAGAGAGAGAGAGAGAGAGAGAGAGAGAGAGAGAGAGAGAGAGAGCCCTGAGTAGTGTTCGCGGTTCTGATTAACCATCGGTTTCATCATCATGGCGATTCGTACTCGCTATTATCTTCAAGTCCTCGTTTGACATATCACTGGGGATTATCAATTCAGAACGGGAGGCAAAATTTAAATGAAAATTTTGCGTAAATAGAGAACATACGCTTAAAAAAAAAAAACGCGAAGGCCTTTTTCCACTCCGACCAACTAATTAAAACTGGTAAATTGAAAAGATGCTAACTTAATCGAGCGTGGCAATACAGTACCTTCTAAAACGCGACGAAAACCCATTTGTTGCATGTGTTCTTGACACACAAGTATACTTTATATACATACATGCACGCGCATACATACACACACACACACACACATATATATATATATATATATATATATATATATATATATATATATATATATATATATATATATATATATATATATATATACATACAGGTTAGTGCAAGACCCAAACACCTACAATTATCTCTGCTATCTGTCATCCACCCCTTTCATTCACGTTTCCAGCAATCATCTTACTGCCTTCTAGTTTATTTTCATACATACCCTACGTCTGCTTTTATGCACGTATGTACGTATGTATGTGTATTATGTACGTACGTACGTAAGGAAGAGGCCAGAACCTCCATCACCTTTCTCCTGAGCCCAGGAGATGGCGGATCAGCCGTGGCTTTATTTCCAAGCAGAGGCCCCTTTGGCTTAGCGACAAGCTGATTTCCATACATATTCGAAAAATTTCCATATCCAAGCGCAAGCACACGCAGGCAAAGGCAAGGGCTTATATCCTTGTTCCGTGAATTTTACGTAAACTTTATAAAAAAGAGAAGAAGAGTTCGAGAGGGAGAGGCGGGCATTGAGCGCGAAAGGTCTTCACCCAACGTGGAAGGAAGATTCATTGAGCAGAGTTCAAGAGAGAGAGAGAGAGAGAGAGAGAGAGAGAGAGAGAGAGAGAGAGAGAGAGAGAGAGAGAGAGAGAGAGTTTAGTAGCCAAATGTGAAACTTCTGTTGCAAATAAATGAAGACCAATATGAATATTCAGAAAAGGTATACGAGAGAGAGAGAGAGAGAGAGAGAGAGAGAGAGAGAGAGAGAGAGAGAGAGAGAGAAAGTGAGTTTAGTAGCCAAATGTGAAACTTCATTGCAAATAAATGAAGACCAATATGAATATTCAGAGAAATATACAAGAGAGAGAGAGAGAGAGAGAGAGAGAGAGAGAGAGAGAGAGAGAGAGAGAGAGAGAGAGAGTTTAGTAGCCAAATGTGAAATTTTGCTGCACATAAATGAGAGAGACCAATATGAATATTCAGAGAAAGGTACATAGAGAGAGAGAGAGAGAGAGAGAGAGAGAGAGAGAGAGAGAGAGAGAGAGTTTAGTAGCAAATGTGAAACTTCACTGCAAAATAAATGAAAGACCAATATGAATATTCAGAGAACGCTATACACTGTATTAGTATTAAAGACATACAAGAGAGAGAGAGAGAGAGAGAGAGAGAGAGAGAGAGAGAGAGAGAGAGAGAGAGAGAGAGAGAGAGAGAGAGAGAAATTTCTTGACTCAAATGTACCACTTAGGAGGTACTTTCCTATCGACGTTTTGCCATAAAGGATTAAGTATTCACTTGAAATCATAAGTACTGTATGGAAGCGATAATGACTTGTTCTGATTGTTAGTCGGTAATTACCTACTACTACTACTACTCAATACTACTACTACTACTACTAATAATAATAATAATAATAATAATAATAATAATAATAATAATAATAATAATGACAATAAAAATCCATATCTTCGCATGAAAGCTATTCAAAGATTTACCAAAATATTCCAAATTTTCAAATTAATTTGTATTTTTCATAGCTAACAAACCTGCCCTTTTAACATCAGGATAAATCTCCTGGCGACACTAAGGTTGGTAGCTGGCGGAAGAAGATTTACCCTAATGTTAAGACCGCAGGTTTGTTCCGCATATGACCAACTCGGAATTTTATACCACACTTCATAAAAGGTGTCAAAAGCTACTGCACAATGAATTGGTTTATCTATCCTTTGCAAAACGCCACCGCAATCTTAGGCAATCGATGTCGGTGCCTGGCAATTAACGAGGGCCAGACTAAGAATGATATGGCTTCCCCTTGCGGTTGAAATCAACTAATAATCCACTGGGAGTCATGTTTTCATTAATTACACTGTTATTCCATTATCTGAAACGTAATAGCACCATTAGGGAGGAACTAAATTTGCAAAATGATCTCCAATGTCAATGCATTGGTCCCCTACATGAGGAAAACAAAATTAAATAAGAAAACACATAAGCAATTCAGCATAAATAACTGAATGGATTGCTTTCAAATGTTTTAACAATATCACCTAAGCTATCTTAATGCGTATTTGAATCAAGAGAGAAGTCTCCAAAATTTAATAATATGCATAACTTAATGTTAAGTAAAAGGTGAATACTGGAAAGTCCGTTTCGGTTTGACGTAAACAATTCAAAATAAATAACTGAATGGATTGCTTCGAAATATTTTAACAATATCACCTAAGCTACGAAGAGACTTACAAGCATCTAAGAGTTTAATAATAATAAAAATAACTCAATGGTAAAAAACAAAAAGAAAACACGTACAACGGGTAGGTTTTTCAATATTGTAATGACCGTTTTGTTTTGACTTCAGCAGATGGCAAGCTTCTGAACCGACCAGAAATGCTGCACACTAAATGAACTACCTTTCCAGCAACCCATAACACTAATGACATACGCAATGCCACGTTGAGTCGACTGTAATCAAGGGTAAAGGGGGAATCCACCATAATAGGATCTAGGTCTGAAGAGATATTTTTAGAAGGTGACAAACATAATCTTGTTACACAGAAATAAGAAAGAACAATATGAATATTCAAAGAAAGGAATATACAAGATATACAAGAGAGAGAGAGAGAGAGAGAGAGAGAGAGAGAGAGAGAGAGAGAGAGAGAGAGAGAGAGAGAGAGAGAGAGAGAGAGAGAACGTTTAAAATGTAAAATTTGGATTAATGCCAGAGTCTGAATGGGGGGGGGGACCTGATAGCTTTTAGCATACCTGGCGGAATATTGATCTCTGCATCGAGATGGGATGCGAGAAGAGAACTTGAGGAGGAGGAGGAGGAGGAGGAGGAGGAGGAGGAGGAGGAGGAGGAGGAGGAGGAGGAGGAGGAGGAGGAGGAGGAAAGGGAATGAAAGATCAAGAAATAACCAAGAGAGATGTAGAGGAAAACAAAATAACTATTCACAGGACGAATGTGGGAAATAGGAAAAGAAATGTACTCTTATATTTTGTGGAAAAAAGGGGATACGGAATCAAAGAAAGAACATGTAAATGGCACAGAAGAGAAATAAGAGAATTTCCGAAGTCAAGATGAAGAACCTGGTGTGAACGAGTTAGGAAATCATTATTATTAAGCTAAGAGAGGAAATCAAATTGATATTTATTTTCGCCTGATTTTAAGAAGGGATTTCGTGTTGCTTACTCTGATAAATTTTTGTACATTCTCTGAGACACTTGGATTTTTTCTTTGTACGTTCTCTGAGACACCTGGATTTTTTCTTTGTGCACTCTCTGAGACACTTAGATTTTTCTTTGTACATCCTCTGAGACACCTGGATTTTTAATCATTAAAAGGCTTTGAAAACTGAAGACGTTTCAAAGCAAAGTGAAAACACCGCATATGAATAAAAGTAAGAGAGAGAGAGAGAGAGAGAGAGAGAGAGAGAGAGAGAGAGAGAGAGAGAGAGAGAGAGAGAGAGAGAGAGCCCGATGCAGGAATGGATCATTGGAAGTTGTTGTCGCTCGCCTTCCGTCACCGCCACCTGGTCGAAATGAGAATATAAATGAGAGAGAGAGAGAGAGAGAGAGAGAGAGAGAGAGAGAGAGAGAGAGAGAGAGAGAGAGAGAGCCACGGGCACAATATGAGTTGGGGGTTGAGGGGGGGTGGTGGGGGGTGTGGGAGGTAAGGAAGAGGAGGGTGATTCACAACAGAACTGGCATCCGGAAGACAATGCTACTCTGGGTGACTGGTATGACTGGTGGCTGTCAGTGAAGTGGTCTCCATTTGACGTGTGGCTTGATCTGTATGACTGGTAATGACATGACTGTCATCAAAATGAGAGATAAGTCTGACATGATGTGTATGAATATGACTGGCACGATCGATATGACTGATTTGATTAGTATGAACTTTATGATTAAAATATGACAAGCATCAACGATATGATCGGCTTTTGTGATATGTTTGATATGATAATTATGATCACTTAAATTAATAGGAATTCTACGACTGACATGACTTTATGATATATGACATGATACTGTCAATATGGTGGTTATAATCGAAATGACTGACGTGAATTATATGATATGACAGGGGAGACGGCTAAAAATGACATGACTGCGAAGACAGGATATGACTGAATTAACAGGCTGACATGTGCCACTGATATGATCTATACAACTGACATGATTTATATATATTAGCTTGAGCGATCTGACTGACATGAGGGGTTTGAGACGTTCCATATAACAAGATCTTTCCATTATGGTAAGAATGAAGTATAAGACTCTGACATGACTTATACGACAGAAATGATAACTGTGAGTGACATGACTGATATGATCGGTATATAATTCGTCCTTCACCCGACTTTCAAGCCACAGGGTGAGGACGAAGGCCTAATGGGGTTTCATCGTCGAAAAGATTCCCATTAATATTAAGAGGATAGATTTCCAGCCTTTCATTACGGCGGATGACTTCTGGTTCCCAGAATGGAAAAACAGATGATATTGATTGATTAAAATCAGTCTTTTATGGATAGTTTTGACTGTAAATTTTGACGGGGCGTGTAAGTTTTTATTGACACGCACACCCAAAAAGCATATATGTTTATATGTATGTATGTATGAGTATGAATATATATATATATATATATATATATATATATATATATATATATATATATATATTATATATATATTATATATATATATATATATATATATATATATATATATATATATATATATATATATATATATATATATATATATATATATACACTGAAACCAGGATGATAGAACAATGACCATTAATATGTGGATAGTAGAAAAATAAAAGATGTTGATTCCAATAAGTATTCGGAAATGAATATAATGGATGACAATAACACAAAACATGTGAAGCAACGAAAGTATCAGGGTTTGAGGAAAAGACTGGAGCAGAACTCTCATCGTGTCTCTGTAACCCAAGCTAGGAATCCATGAAGGAACTGTTTAGCCAACTCTCCTTCATGGAAGTAAAGTGTGCGTGCTGAATCCGAATAAAGGAAACGAAAACTGAACCTACAGGGATGAATTGTTTGAATAGTATATGTGGAATATGAACAAAAAGGGTAAGAAATGTCGATGTACCTCGAAATTATAAAAAAAAAGACTGATACAGATACAAGGATGGATCAGAGATTTTGAGATGGTTCAGTCATTTGGAAAGAATAGAAGACAATCGGTAGGAGGAAAGAGTATATAATTCGGAAGACTTAGGAGGAAGTAGAAGAACCCCTTAACAGCGCTGGATACATTATGTGGAAGAATTATGAGAGTGAAAAGGCCTTGATATCAAGCACGTTTAATCCATAAGTCAGCTGTTACAATAAGAATGTGAAAGTGATATTTATGTTTTTTATTTCTCTAAATCCACCTTCTATTAAGTGAATCAGCTTACTGTTAAAAAAAAATTATAATAACTTATTAACCGCCTTTTGCCCTTAAAGATGATGACTCCAGAGGTGAGGCTGATAGACCCTTGTTCTACTTTGCCTTAGCTGAGACCGGGAACAAAGTCGACTGACAAGGTACCTGATTATGACCCTCATTCACTGCTTAGGTCAGTATGGGGAAAACAGATTTTTTTTTACAGGGCTAAAGATTTTTACACAGTGGGATCGAACTTAGGTCTCTTGAATGTGAGGCGAAGACACCAATTAATATATATATTATATATATATATATATATATATATATATATATATATATATATATATATATATATATATATATATATATATATATATATATATATATATATATATATATATATATATAAATATACTAACCAGATCCACTTACTGAGTGGATAATAACACTTCTAATGCCTAACAAACTTTGAAGCGAACTTCCGAATTCTTTTTGAAAATAAGAAAAAGGAATTGTTTTGATAGACCGTAGGTCCTGGGAGAGTTGAGTTTTTAATCTCTCTCTCTCTCTCTCTCTCTCTCTCTCTCTCTCTCTCTCTCTCTCTCTACAGACACATCAACCCCTAGAGATACCAAACAAGCTGCGAGCCTGTTTCAAAGGAGCAAATCTCGAGAGACCGGTGTTTATATATATATATCTTTAAAGAGAGAGGACTCGAAATATAAGGTGAGGGGATCAATCTTTCAGCCTAAACCACTTCTCTGACGTCATTAAATCTTCACGAATGACGTCAGCCCATTTCCAGTATGTGCTACTTTTATGATCGCTTAGCGCTTCTCTTCTCCCTCGGCGTCAATTTAGGGGAAACACGGAAATAAAATTAAGATGTACGATTTGTCTGCAATAAACTACCCTGTTTTAGAAGTCGTATCTAAATCACAGACCTAAAATACAGATAGCAACTGGGGAAAAGATCATTTTTGAGCTTTGTAGTTTTAACTTTAAAATGTATAAAAAATATACATAAATTACACATCTTGCAAAATAACTTTTTGACGAACTAGCTGATGGGAAGTATTATTTATTAGATGATCAGTGATAAACAAAAACAAGTCTGGATATCGACAACTACAGACGAACTGTTCGGCAACAGCAGAATGTTCATCATCAGCTCCCTGTCTCGACCGCAGGTTTAGGCCTAACTTAGTACTGTCGAAAATAGGCCTATGGTGTTTTAAATCGCTGAGAACAAGAGACATGTTGTGGAAGTTAATCTATCTTCCCTGAAGCATGGATGCGCAACTTGTTACATCTCCAAGATACATTTTGAATCTGCATCTAGGGGGAAATGAATTTTTAAATAAACAGGCCGTGTTCCAAAGAGCGAGAGGAGGTTGAGTGCTCACATAAACATTTACCGTCGATATCTCGCTTTCGTTTACATAGATATCTACATTTTCTATCTTTTAAGGAAACTGCACTGCTAAACCTTGTCACCTCTGTTCTCTTTTCAATCCTAGAGACACCACAGTGAGTATCCTTTTCATCCTGGTATAAAGACGAACAAAATAATCCGAGACAAAAAATCACTATTTTAAAAAGAGTTCAACTTTATATTATATTGCTGTTAAGGAATTATCTTCAATATTACGACATTCTAAAAAACGGAATCCTGTGCTGATAAAAAACGGATATTCACAACAATATCTCTTCCTTTCGCAAGAACAACATGATATACATGTACTGTATTTGTGTGTGTGTGTGTGTATACATACATATATATATATATATATACAGTTATATATATATACGTACATAATTATATATATATAAATAATGTATATAATGTACGTATGTATACATATATATTCCCAACTTCTTTTACCTCTTCTTATTTTTTAAGGCTAAAATTCCAAAGGACAAGACGCACATCGTTGATCCAATGCCCTATTTATTCATCCTTATGAGATCTGCCGTTTCAGCCATTAATTCGCGGATATCATCGGGATAAGTTTGCAAAGAAACAACGTCGCTTATAAAATGGCAGTGCTTCCATACAACATCCAACGCAAAACAAAAATAATAATGACAGAAATAAAAACAAAAGATTACCAAAGGAATGTGACTGGAAACCAGATCTAAAAGAACTGTCAGGAGGTTTCGCAAAACCAATGCCATTGGTTCCAGGGCGGGCACTGGAAGCCTAAACTGGAGGTTCCTCCTTTTGGAAGGGACAAAGTATCTGAGGACGCTGGAATATTCAACACAGGGTGCTGCAGTGTGATGCTCACTGCTTCAGCCATCACCGGCAGCCAAGTATTATCGTTTTATTTTCTTTCGTGCTTCGTGATAAATATTTGAAAAATGCCACAATCACGTTTGATTCAAGAGTTTAGGCCAAACGCCAAGCGTTGGGAATTATGAGGTCATCCAGCGCTGAAACGGAAATCGATCGTAAAAAGGTTTGAAAGGTGTGACAGGAAGAAAACCTCGCAGCTGCACTATGAGCCAATTGTTAGGAGAGGGTGGAAAGTAAGATGGAAGACAGGGAATATGACCGGAGGTACAGTAAAAGGAATGAAAGGGGTTGCAGCTGGGGGCCGGAGGGACGCCGCAAAGAACCTCAAATAACGCCTACAGTGTACTGCCCCCTACAGGATAATTCAAACATTGAGAGTCAAGGCATAAGCTACGTACAAATAAAAATGACGTTAAAGGAAGAATGATCTTACCATACTACATCATCATAAAACGCATTATATGTCCTGGTGAAATTTAGAACTTCCACTTCATTCTCCATTCTCTCACAGCCTCCTCGTGGGACAGTGGTGATATATCTCTTAAAAGAAAGGTGCACGGAATTTATGTTCGCAAGCAAGGAGAAAATGAGACTGCTAGGTTCTCTAAAACCAACTCAGGTCCTTCTTTTTGACTTTAGATGAATGTCGTGAGCTGTAACTCAGGAGAGACACAGATCTATATATATATTATATATTTTATAATACACACACACACACACACACACATATATATATATATATATATATATATATATATATATATATATATATATATATATATATATATATATATATATACAGTGTCCGAACCCAAGGGTCCTTCAACAAAAATTCCTGTTTATTTACTTTATATATATACACCCACCTTCAACAAAATCTCTTTATCTACTCTCTCTCTCTCTCTCTCTCTCTCTCTCTCTCTCTCTCTCTCCACAAGTCTAAAGATCCCACAACCTACCCCCAGAAGGCTGACTTGTATCTTTCCTTTCTCCTTCCTTTTTAATCGTCCCCCCCCCCCCCCGAGTGCATCTCGTATGAAAACATCTATTATTCATACCTCTATTACTTCACTCCTTCCCTGAGGGCACACAGCGATTCTTCGGTGTCTGGGGCATACCAGGGAATTGTCACTGGGAAGGGCCGGGGGGGTGGTGGTAGGGTGGGGGGCCCAAGGTATTGATTTTGGGTCTTCGGAATTGGTTATGGGTATCGATTCATCCCGAGAAGAGCTTCCTTCTCCACGGAGATGTAGGCATCGCCTTGAGGTCTATGATTATGCAGTTATTTATATATATATATATACACTATACACTGTACACACACACACACACACACACACACACACACACACTGGTACCCTGGTCCAGTTTTCTTGAAACTCTTCTATCAAGGTACGCGAGGTCGATCCCAGCGCGTGAAATGACCTGCGCCCGTTTCCCGGAAATTTCATTGTACCTCTGCAGGCATAAGCAGTAATACTGGGACATTGCAGTTAGTCGACTGTCGTGGGTAATATCTGAGGTTGAGAAGGGTGTCGTGCTTTCAACTTTATGTCTACTAAAATATTTGCGGAGAACAAGAAAGTTACTACACCCTTTGAAGCTAACTCTACTATCGCTGTTGGAGTCATCATCAGCTTATGATTACTTTACTCCTCCTTCTACCCCTCCAGTTCCTCCCTTCCTTGTACTATAACTTCCTTATCTCCTCCTTGTTCTCTCTCTCTTCACCCCCTCATCCCTTTCTCCCTCCAGAGTCTGATACTTGAGAAAAGGAACTCTGATACGAGAATTACTGCAAGAACGAGCAACAGTGGACTTCGTGAAGGCCAGCACTGACTTCAAACTACTCAATTTTAACGAAAGTATACATAGGATAAACAACGTTGCAGAGTCCTTTATATAGGGACAAACACAAGAGCCCATAAAATACTGACAGCATGCAGTTCTCCTCAAAAGAAATTCAGAACAACACATCTTTGAGATGAAATTCTCAGAATTTACCCTTCTTCCGAAAGACCGGTGCTTTATAATGGCATATATAGGGACCTCTTTTATAATGAAATGCGGCATGGTAACTCCGTAGACTTTCTCCATTTTCCGCTCTTTCCTCGTGGGATAATAATACTTTAATCAAAATAAAACGCGCGACAATAAAGTCTAAAACTAACAGCAATGGAACACGGGGATTTGATATTGCTTTTATTATTAGCAATTCTGCTCGATAATAGATAAGAATTCTCACATCGCAAACATTTTAACCATCAACTTCCTAAAATGACAACTAATGAAATAAAAGGAGTTATTCCGATTCTATTTCTGTGGCGAATATAACTCTTGATTTCACCTTCCAATTCCCGCTCCAGTAGGGAAGAGAGGACATAAATGAGTAATTATCAGAATTTTTAAGAGTTCTGAACGCTGCCTGAATTACCTGTCGACCATCCCGAAGTTCACTCTGTTGACTGTTAAAATTCATGAATGGTGTTGCGTCGAGTGCATTATGTTATTTTCAGGTCTTTTCTGGTCTCTTGCAGGGCGGCAAAATTTGACGCAAAGTTGAATTATGATGAAATATTAAAGCAATGGAAATTCTCGTCACGAAATGGAATTCTGAATAATATCTTCATATCGCCATTCCCCAGCGCAATTCTTGGCAGCCAAGAGTGAGGGAAGTTTTATTTTTGGATTTAAATAAAATTTTTTGGGAAGTTTTATTTTTGGATTTAAATAAAATTTTTTGGGAAGTTTTATTTTTGGATTTAAATCAAATTTTTTGGGAAGTTTTATTTTTGGATTTAAATAAAATTTTTTGGGAAGTTTTATTTTTGAATTTAAATAAAATTTTTTTAAGTTCTTTTAAATTTTTGAGGTTTGTTTTTAAGACTGAAAAATGCTACACTTCCTATTCCCTCCCCCTTCTTCTACCACAGTTTTCCCTCTTTCCTCTCCCTTTGTCTATTACTCTTTCTCCCTTTACCTCCTCTTTTCCATCACACTTTCTCCCTTCCTTCCATCTTTTCTCCCTTATAATTTTCCATCACACTTTCTTTCTCTCCCCCTTTTCCATCACACTTTCCCTTCCCACCCTCTTTTCCATCACACTTTCTCCCTTCCCATCCCTTTTTCCATCACACTTTCTCCCTTCCTCTCCTCTTTTCCATCACACTTTCTCCCTTCCCTTCCCCTTTTCTATTATAATTTCCCCTTTCTCTCCCCTTTTCCATCACACTTTCTCCCTTCCCCTCCTCTTTTCCATCGCACTTTCTCCCTTCCCATCCCTTTTTCCATCACACTTTCTCTCTTCCCTTCCCCTTTTCTATTATAATTTCCCCTTCCTCTCCCTTTTTCCATCACACTTTCTCCCTTCCCTTCCCCTTTTCTATTATAATTTCCCCTTCCCTTCTCTTTTCCATCACTCTCCCTTTCCATCCCCTTATCCAACACACTTTCTCCCTTCCCATCCCCTTTTTCAACACCCTTTCCCCTTCCCTCCCCTTTTTAATCCATCACCCCCTTCTCCATTCACACTTTCTCTCTCCCTTCTAGCAACCTTTCCCACTCTTCCATCACTCTCCTTTCCCTCCTTCCATTACACTTTCTTCTTCCCCCTTCCCCTTTTTCCATCACCCCTCCCATCCATATCCCCTTCTCCCCACCCGAACCGACCACAAACCAGGAACGACGATATTTATATCCAGCGACATATTACCCAACCACATCGCCCCAATCAAAGTAATCAATACCGATTGGTTACTTGATATTAATGAGTGATAACATAACGAGCCAGTCACGATATCGTATGCGGAGATTCCTAATTGGCTACTCGATATTAATTACTGACGTCACGAGCTCTCGGTACCATTATCTTGCGTCACGTGTGCCCTATCTCGTCAAAAATAACTTTTTTTCTTGACTGGCAAGACCTTCAGTTAACCGTATCGCTTCTTTCGAATACTCTCAGTGGAAATAGCAATAACAGCTGAATGTTCAAGTTTTATTCTGACTCTGTTGCCACGTGCAATAACTTTCTTGACATGTATCTCATTATCAACGTGAAGTTTCAGCTTTTGTCATATTTTTCAGATGGCGGCCACTCGCTTGTTTTACGCGTAATCGTGGAAACACCAACATAATTGCGGAATTTATAAAGAGGTCCAATTAGTGAGTCTCATTTTGAAGTCCAGCAAAAACTTTGAATTGCTTGCACAGAAGATTTGTGTATATAAAACTTGTGACTTAAGATTTTTATGCGAGAGTGATTAACAGTCAGCAACGACTGCAACGGAAGATTTTACGAATATTTATGGATGCAAGAATAATACGGCCATTACATAAGAGAGCAAGAGTATTATGAGTATTGGAAACATCACGAGAACAGTCAATGGAAAAATGAGGAATAATGAGGAGAGTCTCTTCACTAGAAGTGCGTGATATAAATTCTTCCATCAGAAAGAAACACGGAAAGCTACACCTGCAGGAGCTACTGAGAATTCCATTGTCAAGAGTATTATATTTTTTTTTCAGAGGGATACGAGATCAGATGATCAGGTTACCTTTCAACAGCACGGAAAAAAGGAAAGAGAGATGGAGGGGGAAAAGATTAAAAATGGAGAGAAGAGGAATGAGAAAATCACGGGTGAGGGAATAGGAGGAACCAAGGGAGAATTAAAACTGAAATAAAATTTCTTTCTCATCACCAACTTTCCTTAGTTATTTTTTCATTCAATTCGGACGCTGGAACAATTTCTTTCTGATCCTTTCAATTTTATTGATTCAAACTTCAATTTGCACTGAAACTAATAATACATTAACTTTTTCGTGCCAACAAAACGTGCCAATAATTTAAAGGATGTGGCTGACAGAAGATATATATATATACTCGTATATGTATATATATATATATATATATATATATATATATATATATATATAAAAATAAAAAAACAAATAAAAATGCGCCGAAGAAACTTCGGTGCAAACGAGTTTTCTGTACAGCGTATAATGCTGTATGAACCGCGGCCCATGAAACTTTCAGCCACGGCCCGGTGGTGGTCTGTCCTATATCGTTGCCAGACGCATGATCATGTCTAACTTGAACCTAAAATAGAATAAAAACTACTGAGGCTAGAAGGCTGCAATTTTGGTGTGTTTGATGATTGGAGGGTGGATGATCAACGTACCAATTTGCAGCCCTCTAGCCTCGGTAGTTTTTTAAGATAACATAAATGGTATGAGTAATAACGTATATATACATATATATAAATATATATTAAGATATATATATATACGCAAAATACATATATATATATATTGGTTCTAATACTACTGATACTTTTAGGCCCATTCACAAATAAACACTTATATACATATATATGTACGTACGCGTATATTTTTTCTATATGAAACTCCCGCTTGAGAGTAGGATACAGAAAAATATAAATTACAATTTCCTATGCTTTGTTACTGAGAAATCTTTATATTTCAATACTAGAAAGACCAGTCCTTGTTTTTATCACAAGGAGATAAATCACGTTCCCCACAGAAGAAGAAGAATCATAAAATAAACACACACAAAATGAAGCCAACTCTGTACGGGACGACGATAAAGGCACCTCAATCGCCTTCTCTATAAAGCAAAAGACCCGCCTGCGGTCTTGAAAAGGATATAATTATGAGAATTATTAAAAGGAAACCTCTGAGCTATTCAGCAGCTGATTAACAGGGTTCGAAAATTGTGGCCTTTTGGATGAGTGACGATCTCAACGGGGAGAAAGAACTGGCAATTCTTGACTTACTTTAGGTATTGAGACTTAATGGCACTGGAGTAGCTGACGCGAGTGTTACTGGAACTTACCTGTAAAAGCAAATAAAATTAATTAGTTATGAATGGAGGATTATGCTGAATGGTAATTCCTTAATCTAAGTATTCTTTTGTGAATTTTAAAATTAAGAAAAAATAATTATAAACAGTTCTTTTAACTACAGTATAATGATCAAGATTGAAGTTGACAAAACATCATTGCAGAAAATATTCATTAACCTTTCCAAAAAGATATTTTGATAAAAGAATTTATCAAAATATTTATTAACCTATCTAAAAAGATATTCTGATAAAAGAATCTGTCAAAATATTCATTAACCAATCTAAAAAGATATTTTGATAAAAGAATCTATCAAAATATTTATTAACCTATCTAAAAAGGAATGTTTACGAATTTATCAGAGTAAAACTTCCAAGGCCAACATCAACATAGGCGAAATTTTAACATGGAGTCTGCCCCTCTCCCAGATGCAATAAAAAGTTTTTATATTTTTTCAGGTGGTTACTGACACTTCATGCCTTACTCATACATGGCTGGATTATCGCTTTCATATTCAAGAGTAAAAGTGGCCAAAGGCAATCCACATATTTAGTTATCCTGCTCTGACCACTTCCCAAGAACATCCCACTTTCTCCTGAGATGTGGTCTCGCTATCTCTTTTTCACGAGGCGCTGCTTTGGCTATACTGATCATTCAGCTGCAAGGAGCCAGCTCTCGCTCTTACCAGGTGCCCTTATCAAAACTGTAGGGCTTTACCTCTTCCGGCATTCACTGGGTGGGAAATCAGGAGAACTCGAACTGCACCGATGATCTCATTGCTTCTCTCTGTTGCATTCCAAAATTTTGAATTTTATTCCTTCTTCGGTTTTTGTTAACCTTTTAAACTTCCATTCATTGAGTTGAGACTTATTCTTATTCGTTCCTTTCCCTTTTTCTTTCTTTTCTTTAGGCGTACATTAAGTAATGGCATTTTCTGATCTCGCTATTGTATATGTATATATATATATATATATATATATATATATATATATATATATATATATATATATATATATATATATATATATATGGTGCATAGGGTTTCAGTACTTTAAGCCTGGAACATTTAAAAAAAAAGACTTAGCAACCTGACTACCAAAATGTCCCTGCAACCCAAAAGTTACATTCCTATCTCCCCAAATACCTAATCGCTAATTGTCAATCACGAGGCTCAGATCAGATAAAGTTTTAACAAAAATCCTCGTATAAATGTTTGCAAGATCCAGATACGAAACAAACAAACAAACAAACCGAATTAAGAGACATAATCACCTTTTCAGAGGTACATACGAAGATCTAGTTTTGCACAACTACAACAGATGTGGACAGCAAAGTGATGGGTGCACTTAGCTACCATAGTTATGGTGTTCATACAGCAAAAGTGTATGAACACCATAATTATGGTAGCTAAGTGCATCCATCACTTTTGCTGCATGAACACCATAATTGAACACCATAATTATGGGAGCTAAGTGCATCCATTACTTTTGCTATATGCACTTAGCTACCATAATTATGGTGTTCATACACAGCTCTGTAAGCAGAGAGAGAGAGAGAGAGAGAGAGAGAGAGAGAGAGAGAGAGAGAGAGAGAGAGAGAGAGAGAGAGAGAGAGAGAGCTTATTTTTGGCCTTGTGTTAAGTCACCGAGTCCATTTATTTTGCAATGCTTTTAGCCAGCGTCTTATCCTCACCTGGCAAGAGAGCCGTTTCATTTGCAGGATACCTGAAAGCGTAGCTCTTTTCTTTTCTTGAAAGACGTTCATTGTAAAGAATAGCTCAGAGGAAAACCAGAAATAAATTCTCCGTTTACCCCGAGTTGATTCATTTCTCGTTCATTGTAAAAAAAATAGCTCAGAGGACCACCAGAAATAAATTCTCCATTTATCCAGAGTTGATTCATCTCAAAGAGTTTGGAACACGTGGAAAAATCAATAACTTTTGATATTAATTTGTCAAGGGTTAAGCAATAATTATCATGAGATAGGTACCCAAGCAAGCAATATTTAAACATGCATGCAGGCATTATATGTAAACAAACAAAATAAAAATCTCAGCCCGTGTTCAAAAAAAAATTTAAGTTTATTTTATAGGGTGAATTTATCATGTCGGTTATATTTTTGGTCGAACGTATAATATCTTTTAAAGTTTAGACATGTTCTTACTAGTAAAAATAATTCCGAAATAAAAATTTAATCCCATATTAAAAAAATATTTATGTGTAATTATAAGGCTAATATACTACGGCGGTGACATTTGTGCTTGAACGTACAATATCTTTAAAACTGCTCAGGAAACATCCCCACTAACACCAACACAAAAATTGACCTAGTTTCGTGTAACAGCTCAAGTAATACATCTTACGGCGGATTTCCCCAATTCATACTTTCATGAAGCTTTCGAAAATGCTCTCGCTCTAGGAAGGACAGAGGAAATCGTGTGTTACTTGATGTCTTTCCTCTGATCATATATATATATATATATATATATATATATATATATATATATATATATATATATATATATATATATATATATATATGTGTGTGTGTGTGTATATCAGAAAGAGCAAGCAGAGGTAGATTAATAGTGCCCAAAACTATACCAGGAAAACTAAGGAAAGCACGCAGGACATTAATCCACTACGCACCAGCACCAATAATGCAGCGATTATTCAATGCATTACCAGCTCATCTGAGGAACGTATCAGGAGTGAGCGTAGATGTGTTTAAGAATAAGCTCGACAAATATCTCAGATGCATCCCAGACCATCCAAGATTGGAAGATGCAAAATATACCGGAAGATGCATTGGCAATTCTCTTTTAGACATCAAAGGTGGCT
Source organism: Macrobrachium rosenbergii (assembly GCF_040412425.1). Classification (NCBI taxonomy): domain Eukaryota; kingdom Metazoa; phylum Arthropoda; class Malacostraca; order Decapoda; family Palaemonidae; genus Macrobrachium; species Macrobrachium rosenbergii. The sequence continues at coordinate 1,939,139 of NC_089790.1, read as the reverse complement.
CACACTGAGGGACCTGGGGCAATCCGAACGAACTGTAAGGTGTAAAGTGTAAGATATGTATATGTATATGTATATGTATATATATATATATATATATATATATATATATATATATATATATATATATATATATATATATATATATATATATATATTTTTTTTTTTTTTTTTTTTTTCGTTCAAAATATTCTTAGAATGGAAAATCTGAAGTAAAGATCTACTGAAAGATTTACTTCAGAATTTCCATTCCAAGAATATCTGGAACGAGAATTCTATATAGCTGTGTGTGTGTGGATGTGATATAAGCATACTAGAAGACACCCCCCACGACAGTAGATACTTCTAGCCTTATTCATTCCGCACACCCCAGGAATGATAAAAGACGAACATTCCCTTTGGAATGAGACGTAAGCAAGGGCAACCAACCTCCTCCTCCTCCTCCTCCTCCATCGAAACCTGGCATCACGTTGAAACGACGGGCGGTTTAATCTGTGGGTCTTTCATCCCGTGTGGGATTTCACCAGGGCACAGGGTTAAAAAAAAAAAAAAAAGAAGTCTGCTATGGATTACAAAGGAAGAAAAACGAAGCCAAAAAAATCGGCGCAAAAATCCGGAATGAATCTCCGTCCGTAAAAGTTTATTATGGAACAGAAAGAGTGGTACACCCTTTTTCCACCCCCCATTTTTTTCCGAATCCTCAAAGAGCCTATGACAAAAGTACGAATTGTCATTCTATACACAAATGCGCGTGTGCGTGTGTGTGTGTGTGTGTGTGAGCAGGAAGAGGTGAGTATGGACTGGATGAGGAGTTGGGGGGAGGAGGGGGGAGGAGCTCGAACCCTTGTTTCGTAAAATGCATGCGATCGGGAGTCTTGCATTTTCCGATAAGCCTTCCTTCAGTTCCTAATTATATATATAAAATACATATACGTTTGTATGTATGTATATATATACATATACTGTATACATATATATATATATGTATATATATATATATTTATATTATACACATTCATACATAATTATATTATATATATATGTATATATATACTGTATGTATATATATTTAAGAACACACCGAGAAACATTACACCCCTTCACCAATACATAAAATCTCCTCCGAACTTGAAACAACTACCAGGGACATTGTTACACATACACATCCACATCCGCAACCCACAGAGAGAGAGAGAGAGAGAGAGAGAGAGAGAGAGAGAGAGAGAGAGAGAGAGAGAGACTTCACACGGGACATGATATCGCCAGGACGCCGGGAGGCAATTACCGCTGGTCAGAAACGTTACCTTTCTTTGGCAACAGCAACCTGCTGTGATGGCTGCCAGCATATATTGCCCGATATTACAAGAAGCATCTTGTCCACTGCTCGATCCCTGAGTGGCGCTGACGGAAACAGACGGAAGGAGATGTGAGCGACAGACAGACTTCGGGAGAAAAAGAGACGGTTGGAGAGCACCTTTTTTTTTTTTTTTCGAAGAGGTTCTTGTTTAAATGTTTCCTAATCATGTTCCGTTCCTGTTTGGGTGAATACTAGGATTGCCAGTTAACGTGTGGAGTCTCTCGTCGATGTTATCATCAGCGAAAACCCGATGACTGCATTCTCTTTTAGCGAATGGATTTTTTATAATAATAATTGTAATTAAGACAGACCAGGCTGGGGGGAAGGGGAGGATTCATCCTGCTGTAGAGTAATCCTTGGAGTCTTTCAATGATAGGATTTTAATCCTGTCGATTTTCGGGGCATGAAAGAGGCAGGTTTGGCTTCTAAAGTTTTAAGCACTTTTACCACGAATGCAAATGACCAATTATCCATTGCCACGTTTATGGGGATATTTATTGAATATTAATTTAGACGTATTCCTCATTTTTATACAATTTTACTGTATTCCTCCGCCCACATTTCTCTCTTATTTACATACAGCCATTTTATTCCAGTGCACGCGCACTCAACGTTAATGACAAACCTTCCGGCAAAATACATAAATTTGCACAATTCGAATAACTAACAATAATAAGTCACTATTTTTTTTACAAATTATCATTATTTTAACGAATACTCTTACACCCTCGAATATACTAAAGAATTTGATTGACAGAATAGTTCGACTTCTATTTCGAATGAAGGTCCAACATTGATTAGATTTGAAAATTACAGCGAAATCTAATTTTGCCGAAATAGGATAGGCCATTACCTTTACTGCTGCTAAGAAAATTGAGCAAACCTGATCCATGACTCGATATACCTTACGCGAATATTTCATGATCTTCGTTTCTCTCGCATTCTCTAATAAAACGACTGCGTTTAGTTTCTTTATCTCTCTCTCTTTCATACTAAGGAAACCTCATTTAATCCATATCCCTTTCTGGGGGGAGCAAATTCTACCCCGAAAAGTATAAGGAAACAATGATTTAATGAATTTGTCACGTTAGGCAATAGCCAGACTTGATATTCTCTCTCTCTCTCTCTCTCTCTCTCTCTCTCTCAATAAAAAGGATTCTTAAAAAGGCATTTGGTCTGAGTAAAGCTCTGCACTAAATATAAAACCCGCCGCATCGACATTTTAATCTACAGCTTTATGGGGACGGTACGCCCTCAAGTGAGGCTGTAATCTAGTCACGGAATCATGAAGATTTACTTTATCTTTTTTTTCTTACTCTGTTTTCTCATTTTCTCTCATACGTCCACTCGATAATTATATTCCAATCTTCATCCACTCGATAATCATATAGCAATCTTTTATCGAATGGCCTAGGAACTTGTTGCTGCTTGCAAAGAATAATGACTGTTATCGTTTTGGCAGGATATTGAAGCTAGCTTTTGCTGAATATTGAAAGTAATAATCAGGATTTCATAATTTTATAGGATATAACAAATCTCTCTCTCTCTCTCTCTCTCTCTCTCTCTCTCTCTCTCTCTCTCTCTCCCGAGGAATTCTTTGCTGAATATTAGAAAACAGTAATCAGGATTTTATCGTTTTACAGGATATTTTAAGATGAATTCTTTTGAATGTTGGAAAATAATAATCAAGATCTTATAATTTTACAAGATATCGCAACTCTCTCTCTCTCTCTCTCTCTCTCTCTCTCTCTTCTATGTTGAATGTTGGAAAATAATAATCAAAATTTTATAATTTTACAGGATATCGCAACTCTCTCTCTCTCTCTCTCTCTCTCTCTCTCTCTCTCTCTCTCTCTCTCTCTCTCTCTCTCTCTGAGGAATTCTATGCTGAACCTATGGCGACCCTGACCTTCCATCTCAGGTTGAAAAGACCTTTTCATCCCATCGGAATATCAAAGGAAAAGCATCAAATAAACATTACTGAACTCATTTGGGCCCTTTAAAGAGGATGAAAAAAAAATTTATTGTTTTCAAATAATCTGCAATAAACTTTGACCTCAGGTATCAATTGAAGGGAGCTTTTAACTTATTTATACAGGATACTTGAAAGAGCCACCCCACCCCAGCTAGTCCGGAAAAGTGAAATAATAATTAGAATAAATTCGGTGACTACGTTATTGATTATTGGCTTTTTTTTTTACTTCGACTCTACTCAGCAAAGTGAAATCATCTTAACTTTGGTGTGAAGTTGTGTGTTTATACTTGTTTGAATGATTATATATATATATATATATATATATATATATATATATATATATATATATATATATATATATATATATATATATATATATATATATATATATATATTATATATATATATATATATATATATATATATATATATATATATATATATATATATATATATATATATATATATATACATATATATACACATTATATGTACACACATATATATAAATCTGCCAAAAATCTCATTAATATTGAGTAATTTGCTTGATATGAATTTACCCCTCGGCCCCCTTCCTTGCAAGCACTTGAATCAGGGCGATGAAATGAGGTTTGCCACGTTCCACCAATCAATGGCAAGCACGATTTCACAGACCCAGCAAAAAAAAAAAAAAAAAAAAATTACTGTTTAACAGGGATCCAGCCGACACAAACGTTAGTCGGCGGAAAAATGACAAAGTGAAAACGAAGTAAACATGGAACAAAAGTTAATAATTGGTTTTAAAATGACACAGGGGTTTGTTTACAATGAAGGAGATGCATTCTGTTCAGTGTTTACCCTTAGTCCAATTATGATTGTTTTTTTTTTTTTTTAGCACGGGATATACATAACCAATCGTTGGTTCCTGGAAGCAATCCTATCAATGTATCTGAACATTTCTAAAAGCGTTCGAACACAGCTCTTGCTAATCAGTTTGTTTTTTTGGTGAATATTTTTATTCAGCAATATTTCGAGAGAATAATGTATTATATATATATATATATATATATATATATATATATATATATATATATATATATATATATATGTGTGTGTGTGTGTGTGTGTGTGTGTGTGTGTGTGTGTGTATAACTGAATCACGAAAATATGGAACGTGATGAATATATGAATAAAGACAAAATCCACGGAGGAAAGAGAAACAATGGCGTGTTGCAAGGCCTTACGACTTGTAGTCCTTTACTAGAAGCCGAAAGGCCTTGCAGCACTCCATTGTTTCTCTTCCCTTCGTGGATTTTGTCTTTATATATATGTGTATGTATGTATGTATGTATATATATATATATATATATATATATATAATGGTATGTATGAATGTATGTATGTATACACACAAACACACACACACATATATATATATATACTCATCTTTAAAATATACAGAAGTTCACGGTATTAAAATATTACATACACACTATATATCTCCACTATATTCCCCCCGCCTCAGGCTATACAGACTTTACGCAATTAACACGACACACTCTTTAGTTAATTGCCGAACCCTTACAGATGCATTTCAATGATCCGAACTCTAAATCATCTAAAACCTGGTTCATTCAATTTCTAAACGAAGCGACAAAATGCAATAGATTTAAAAAGTGTGAATTTGTGTACTAACATTAGAACGTGTCAATAGTATAGCAATGATTTTGGAGCAATAACCTGTGAGATAACCTTGACCTTTAAAATAAAAATTCTCATTTTAATTACTGTATATACAGTATATTTATACCAACAACGAAAAAAATAGCACAATTTCATTATTTTACCGCGGTGACACGCGTACCATACATGACTGAACAGAGAAAGTTTTTCAAAAACAAAAACTCTCAACTTTTTTGTCGCATCTCATGAACTGCCATGTAAATGTAATACTGAATGGTTATATCTGTCTGAACTCACTAATATATATATATATATATATATATATATATATATATATATATATATATATATATATATATATATATATATATATATATATATATATATATATATATATATATATATATATATATATATATATATTTCACGGACGCGTGTATATAGGCGATTCAAAACAGCGAGCCAGGTCAGTGTTTTCCGAAAAGCCTCTCATTTAATTTAAATTACAAACAACATGCGCGCAATTCTAGCCCATTCAATTAACACGTAGAGGTCATGATCGCAAACTGAAACACTGAGTTGCTAAAAATTCTGACAAAGCTGAATGAGATGCATTTATATAATTATGAGTGTTCCGAATTTGCATATTTCATTCAACCATACAATATCTAGGTAGCTGATTCCAACTAAATATCGTTCATTCGTATGGAAACGTTAAATAATTCCACTACTCCATTATTCCTATGGGAACAATATTCCCTGTATTCCATCTCCGCTTCACCATCCACTAAGCTGCCAAGCTACTGACTGTTGAGTTTGTGGTCCTTTAGTAGGCGATCAATTGCCACAATGAGTAGCTGTGTTACGATACTTTTGTATTTACGTCAAATCAAGTAAAGTATATTCTTTTACGATTAATTTATTAGACAATTATTGAACACACATCGGTGTCCTAGACTTCCACCATTACTTAAGAATTCTACGACTGTCAAAAAGCTAACAGTTCGTTAAAAACTGTCATTGACTGTTCAAGAGATTTTACAAGAGTGAGAAAAAAGCGTGAATAACTATGATAGTGACATCTATTATTGTTGAAATATTAAGCAAATTGTATAGTGAATAAATCTATCTCCAAAGGATTAGAGAAAATGAAAAGTATAAGTCCCATAATCTGTCAGATAGACAACCTGAATGATTTACAGAAAATTGGAGACATTATTATTTGATGCTGCAAATTCAAATGCTTCCGATATGATGAAGAATGAAAAAGACAATGAATTCTTGAAAGAGAAGTATGGATAGTTATGATGGCATTAGATAAAAAAGCTGCTATTAAGACAAATATCTACTTCAGAGACAGAGAAAATTCAGGAAAGAAACGGCTACGGAACCGCTACTTGTGACTTAATCGAGATTCTCAGTGGCGATGAATCTTGCAATTCACCGCTAAGCACAGGATCTGAAGAGGAATATGCTATCGATCAAGGAATATATTCGACGTCTAAGGGAAACCTTAAGACAATAAAAAAGAAAAACAACTTGTTTGTCTTCCTTTTCAAACAACTGTTGTTGCTAAAGTGAGTTAACGTATCTTCTTCAGTAATAACCCCTACGTTTTTCCCCTCCTCACTGAACCAATTCATCACCTTACACTTCAACACTGCCAATGGCCACTGACATTCTAAGAAATATAAACACCTTACATAATTATATAATCTTTCCCCTGAATTTAAGGCATCTGTACGAAGCTGTAACAACTGTTTTCGAAAGCGTTTGCAGTTGCTAGGCAACAGATGTCAAAGTACACGTATCTGAGATTACGTATTTCCTGCAGGAATAAAACTAACGACAGACAACTCATGAACTATAGAGATGTTGAAACCTGTCGAAACCACTTGGGCCTATCCGAAGGACTTTGAAAGTATCTGAACGGGTCTGTCCACAAAAGTTTCCCTCAGAAGTATTTCCAGATTCAACTGTAGAGTTTACCACCAGCATCTAATCGATAGAGTATCGGTTTTATCCGATTTTCCATTTTCTCTAAAAAAATAAGTAAATAAAAAATAAATAAATAAATAAATAAAAGTACCAAATAACATAAAGGTTTTCCGATAAAAAACTTATTTCTTTAAACAACATTTGCATACGGTTAATCTTTCAACAAGCGTTTTCATTCACACTTCATCTTAAACTTATCGTTTCATACAATCTACACGTATCGTAAGTTTTGCTACGCACTCTCATAAATCTATCATGCTAAAATAAAAGACTTTTAAAATTAAAATGTACCTGTTGTTGACACTGACTCAGCTCTCGCCTCTCAAATTACAAATGGCATCAACCCTGTTGTTGTTTTAGTGCATACAAAGTAAAGCAGCCATTTGTTTGAGGCAATTTTACGCGTACAAAAAAAAGTTTGAATTACAGATTACAATTAATTTTTAAAATGGGTGACAAGAGGCCAGTCATTCTATGAACTCTCCCTCGGCGAGTCTTTGGATATTGTCTTTAATTCTCTCTTATCGGAAGTAAGAAAAGATCATCAGGAATTCTCCATCTTCCATATCACTGACACCATCATTATAAACGCAAGAAGTCTACTGGCAAAATGAAATTCCTTTTAGCGTAAAAGCACCAGGAATCCTTGCCCTAATTTCACCTTCAATACAAACACTCCCGCTTTCATTATTAGCGAATCGGCTCTGAAGACAAACTCAGCAAACTGAACAGCATCCCCAAAAACAGCCGACAGCAAACATGCAGCTGCTGCTGCAAGGGAGTCGGGACTCTCTCTCTCTCCTCTCTCTCTCTCTCTCTCTCTCTCTCTCTCTCTCTCTCTCTCTCTCTCTGGGCCATTTGAATATCCGTGTATTTGCATTAATATTCTCCAGGGGAGAGGAACAAACACTTCAGGTCTGGAAGCCTCGAAATGAATCTAATTTCCGAATTGAGAATAATAGAAGTCGCGGCTGTGTCTGATATCGAGATCGTCAAAAGGTTCGTCCGTGAAAATTTGGATGATTCCTGCCAAAAAAAAAAAAAAAAAAATGTATACGTTTTAATAAAGTTTTAATATATTTATATTTAATATATATAAATATTTATATATATATTTATATATATATATATAATTAAAATATAATTATATGACGTATATATCTTTTTTAAATACACACACACATTTCAGGGTGGTACGTGAAAAAGATAAATAAAAATTTAGAAAACTGGTAATACCTATACTTAACATATAATTTTCTTCATATATACCCTCTCTTTGTTACTCATTCTCCGTCCTCATACTCGTTTTCATCGGCGCTCATGTTTGGGTGACCGTAACTCAAAAGAAGTATTTTTTGGTCGTTGTTTTTTGCAAAAATCTTAATAATTTCCCATCCAATCAGTGGTAAATATTTCCGCTGACAGAACATATTAAAAGCGCTGTCCTATTTAGTGGGTACAAAATAATTTCGTATAAAGTTTTAGATCCTGTACAGATCTCAAATTACATTATCTTTATATTTGGTTGCTAAAGGTTCTTCATCATATCGTGAGTAAATATTAAGGGAAAATAACTGAAAATATCTTCAACAGTTTTGAATGAGGCAAAAAATGTTTTTCAATTCTCGCTTTTTTTATTTTTTTTTTTTTGGGGGAGGGAATTAACCAAAAATATACATGCCGGGAACTTCAAAATTTTAGTACCCTGGGGAAATAACATACCACTTCAATATATAATTATATATATATATATATATATATATATATATATATATATATATATATATATATATATATATATATATATATATATACATACATGTATACATATACATAATATATAAATAATATAAGCATTCCTGCTCGCTTGCATAAGTAAAAAAAAAAAATAGATCAAAACGTTAATAGGTGGTTCGGTCATGTGAGAAGAACGGAGGATGATAGACTAGTAGGGGATCGTGAAAGACGTTTTAGACAAAAAGGGGCCTCAATATTCAGGAAGCAAGGATGAACACGCAAGATAAGAGTGAAATGATGCAGCGTACGTAGAGGGTTCTATGCGCTGCAAATGAGCCTTCTATGCAGCAGTATAAAGAGGCATTGTTTAAGGAAGTTTTCTCCCAATTAGGGGGCCACTGAACCTTCAGACGTTTCTTCTATAATAAAGCAATATCGAGAGACGTCTGAAAATTCCCAGTTCCTCTGCATATGAATGCCCCGGAGGATTAAGAAAAAAAAACCACCGTCCCCATTTCCAATTTGTTAAATGTACCAACCTTCCTCTAATCAGCGAGAGTGGCTTTAGTTTCAATTAACGAGACCTTTTCATTAGCGATGAACCGATCAAAGCGTCGCTTATTAAAGTCGCAAACCACTACAAAGCATGTTTTTTGTCGCCGTTCCTACAAATGATTATGCTAATGACCTTGGACAACAAAGTTATGGTCAGTTTCTCTTTCGTCACAAACATATACGTATGTGTATTTGTACAAATGGATGTATACATTATATACACATATACACGTGTATGTATTTTTTCCTGCTCAATGGGGTTTTTCTTCAAGAGGATAGGATAGTCAGTCCACCCTGAAGATGTCTTGACAGACGAAACCGGTCAGGGTCATACTTTTGGTTTCATTTCTACCACGCAGTATTTTACAACTGAACATCAAGTGTTCCTGAGAGTTCAGTACACACACACACACACACACACACACACACATATATATATATTATACACACGTGTGTGTGTGTGTGTGTGTGTGGGTGTGTTCCACTCCACTGTTCGGAATATAATTGGTGAACAAATATGCTATTTCTATTGTCAGTTCAAGACTAATTACAAAACAGGAGGCTGTGAAAGAGCAATCATGGATACAAATGTCAACAGTATAATTAAAATTTTTTTTAGGTATACTTTTAATACATATCACAATATACTATAAACAATATATATCACAATGTACTTACATAAAATATATATCACAAACAAAAACACAATTTTGATTGCCATAGAATCAGCTTGATATTTGCCTTATATTGTAAATAATTATAGGGAAAAGGAAATGAAGTGTAAACTAGCGCAGAGCATATTGTGAGTTACACTTTGAAAGGAGACCAACAATTTTATTTCCAGTTTTCCATTTTTATATCAACAGTACTACAGCTTCATCGCCGTAACATTTCCCATCCTGTGAATTCTCTCGATCACGTAAAAAAAAAAAAAATAGAACAAAAACAGTTACCGCCATCTAAAAATACATTTATAACTCAAGTTCAGTAACTTTGCACATCAACAAAGTCAACGCAATGGACGGCAGCAATTTGATCTCAAATAAATGTGATGTTATGAACTCCCGTCAAGCCTCGGCGAACATTAAATTAGGTCCTCCCGAAATGCAGAGGCAGTCGACGCACGAGTACAGTTAATGTTGCTTGCATACAGTTAATATTGCTTGCATTTACTCATGTCAAAAACTGCTTCCTTAGTTGGCATTCATTTGCTTCTTGTAAAGTTTCGTCTATTGCTAGGCAGAGCTGCTGCTTCGGTTATTATTTGAATAATTATTTATTTTTTATTTATCTTTCTTTTTAGAACTAAGGCTAACTTTATTTTCTAGTCTAGGTGAAAGGAAAACACAGAATAGGATTGGCAAGGATTGAAAGCTTGATCATGTTAGAAGTAATGTATATATATATATATATATATATATATATATATATATATATATATATATATATATATATTATATATATATACACATATTCATCTACATATATGTATACACAGATACATATACATACATAAATATATATGTGTGTTTCTAAAACAATGATATTTTATAAGGATAAGGGAAAGACCTTCGTAAATACTTCCAAACAGCAGCAACAAACATTCCTATAAAAAACATCTGGTCTTGATCCTAACTCTCTCCCCATTCCTTCTTTACACACGAGCCCTTCTTAAGACTGACTCTAACTGTCTACTGAGAGAGAGAGAGAGAGAGAGAGAGAGAGAGAGAGAGAGAGAGAGAGAGAGAGAGAGAGAGAGAGAGTCAAATGATCCCCTTTCCCCAAAACAAGAACTCTGCCCCTCTCGAAAAATGTTTTATATATGAAGGTTCCACTCGTCAGCGAGTGTATTGTTTTTGGCTACCGACTATACTTAAGCAATAAGAGGTGTGGAGTTAAAAGGTATTTGAACACCAATACGGTTTACACTGAAAGGATTGTGAATACAAAAAACGAATTGACGTGGTTACATAAGAACTCCTTTTATGGAGGGCAAAACACCCATAAAGACTCAGCCGAATTATGCTAGGTTACCAAATCTTTGAATGGTGGGAATTTTACTCTTAAAAACAAAACGATAAAGGTTAAAAGAATCCTTTCAGCATTGCAGATTGCATAAAGTATCATTGAAAAGGTCGAAGCCATTAAAGATAAGCGATATTTAACGTGAAAAGCTCTACTAAACTCAAGTCCCAAGGTAAGCTTAATATCGATTAATGACGATTTTCGCTTTGCGTAACTACCTGGTCTTTGGAAATTATTACGCTGGGAAGCGATAAGTGCATTCTGACTCCATTTTCAGCTTATCATCAGATGAACTCGCATCATGTCGTAATTTGGAAATATAATTTATTACTTGAAATAAGCTTTTTGACGTTACATTTACAGATAGCGTTAGTATACGCTATATTTTCCGAATTCATTAAAAGTAAAATTGTGCTTTAGAGCCAGGAGTTTTCCAAAATTTTTCAGACAGGGACCAGGAGGCGTTTGGGCAGTCACGAGAACAAAGCCTCAGTTTTGGAAACTGTAAAGCAGTCCGATTAGAAATCCCTCAAAACTTCAGATGAATTTCGAAATCATGTTGCAATGAATTATTCAAGATTCAACAGCTCCAAGCATAAACTGCGAAGTTATCCAAGATATTTCCCTTGGCCAGAAAACACTGGAAAATTGAAAAGAAAATCCGGATTACATCTCGTTATTTGATAGCTTTCAGAAAGCCTCTAATTGGTAATATAAAGCTGCTGGTGACTTTATCATTTTAAAAGTGGGGATATTTGCATTTCTCAACCAGACAGCCTACAAAGCAATCTAAATTTAAAATAGTGTAGAAAATGAATGTCCCTTACAATCTATGTGCGAATTTATAAAAGAATGAACTTTTGTCACCAGAGTCTGAAGGAAATTCTAAATATTTTTTTATGGAAAAGAAATATGTCGCCTTGTAAAGAGTTTTATAAGTAAAAAATATGCCACCCTGTAAAGAGTTGCATAAGTAAAATACGTTACCTTGTAGAGAGTTGTATAAGTGTTAATATGTCACCTTGTAAAGAGTTTTATATGTCACTTTGTAAAGAGTTTTATAAGTAAAATATGTCACCTTGTAAAGTTTTATAAAATGCCACTTTGTAAAGAATTTTATAAGTAAAACATGTTACCTTGTAAAGAGTTTTATAAGTAAAAATATGTCACCTTGTAAAGAGTTTTATAAGTAATATGTCACCTTGTAAAGAGTTTTATAATAAAATATGTCACCTTGTAAAGAGTTTTATAAATAATATGTCACCCTGTAAAGAGTTTTGAAAAGTAATACGTCATTTTGTAAAGAGTTTTATAAGTAAAATATGTCACCTTGCAAAGAGTTTTATAAGTAATAATAAGTCACCTTGTAAAGAGTTTTGTAAGTAAAAAATATGTCACCTTGTAAAGAGTTTGATAAGTAATAATATGTCACCTTGTAAAGAGTTTTGTTATTCACTTATGTCACCTTGTAAAGAGTTTTGTTATAAGTAATAATATATCACCTTCTAAAGAGCTTTGGAAAGCCAAATACGCCTCTATCAAAAACCATTCTGGGTAATTGACAGCTACTTGCATGTCTCCTAGCCTGCTGAAATTCTCTGAAAGAAAACATGTACAAAAAAACCAGCTAAATAATGTAAAGTGAAACTTAGCCAGCCGAGTAATAAGTAACTCATAAAGTGTCACATAGAACCAAATACACCTTTATTGAGAACGACTCTGTGAGATTTATAGCTGCTTGCCAGTCTCCAGTTCTATAAAAAATTATCCTGAAAGCAAAACATGAGCAGACAAAATCGAGCAAATCATAATCAGACAAAACACAGATCATCTAAGCGTCCTCAACTCTCCTGTTACTGTCCTCACTTTCTCCCGCGACCTTCCCCTTTCTACCGCCTCCTCCACTGTATCTTTCCATACCCCTCCCCCCACCCTCCCCCCTTTTGACCTTTCCAGTCGTTCTTCCCTCCACCTGTTCCCAGTTCGCTCCTCTTCCTCCTACGGCACACACGGCGAAGAGGCAATCAAGGGACTGAAGTCTGAAAGGCACGTCTTGATGAACTTATAATGGAGAGTCATCTTCAAAGGTGGCATTATTCTCTCTCTCTCTCTCTCTCTCTCTCTCTCTCTCTCTCTCTCTCTCTCTCTCTCTCTCTCTCTCTCTCATCTTAAAAAATGGAGATCAATCTGTAATTGTTTCTATTTCTCTTTTAATTTAAAAAAATACATCTCTCTCTCTCTCTCATCTTAAAATGGAGTTCAATATATAATTCTTTCTATTTCTCTTTTAATTTATACAAAATTAATCTCTCTCTCTATCTCTCTCTTACCCTCATTCCCTCTCTCTCTCTCTCTCTCTCTTTCCTACCCTCATTCCCTCTCTCTCTTTCCTACCCTCATTTCTCTCTCTCTCTTTCTTACCCTCATTCTCTCTCTCTCTCATTCCTACCCTCATTTCTCTCTCTCTCCCTCTTTCCTACCCTCATCTCTCTCTCTCTCTCTCTCTCTTACCCTCATTCTCTCTCTCTCTTTCTTACCCTCATTCTCTCTCTCTCATTCCTACCCTCATTTCTCTCTCTCCCTCTTTCCTACCCTCATCTCTCTCTCTCTCTCTTACCCTCATTCTCTCTCTCTCTCTTTCCTACCCTCATTTCTCTCTCTCTCTCTCTCTCTCCCTCTCTCTCTGTCTTTAGATCCCTTCAGTTAAAAAGGCCTTCATTTTCGTTCTTGTCTTCCCTATGAGACGTGATATTTGAACAGGAAGACCCGGCAAGATGGCCCACAGCATCGGAATTTTATATGATGATAACGAGAGAAAGGATATCGATGAAGGGGTGTGGGTGGGTGGTTGGGGGGGGTTTAGGTAGCCATTACCAGGAAATTCTACCACAAGATGGGGCCCTGATATTTTAAACCAATTTTGCCAGAGGCCTGGGCTCGGGGCACTCGTCCGAAAATGTGACAAAATCATTTTCAGAAAATTGCCTGTTGCACAAGACGACCTATTGCAAAGCTCTCTCTCTCTCTCTCTCTCTCTCTCTCTCTCTCTCTCTCTCTCTCTCTCTCTCTCTCTCTCTCTCTCTCTCTCTCTCTCTCTCAGAAAATTATGTATTGCACAAGACAACCTATTGCAAACTCTCTCTCTCTCTTTCAGAAAATTACCTACTGCACAGGACAACCTTTTGCAAACTCTCTCACTCTCTATCTCTCTCTCTCAAAAAAATTACTTATTGCACAGGACAACCTATTGCAAACCTTTCTCTCTCTCTCTCTCAAAAAAAAAACCTATTGCACAGGACAACCTATTGCAAACTCATTCTCTCTCTCTCTCTCTCTTTCTCTCTCTCTCTCTCTCTCTCTCAAATTCCCTTGTTCACTTTTGTTGTTGCGAGGCAGCAGGGCTAAATCTGGCTACAAACGAACCGATCTGCGGCAGGTTGACGCCTGTAACTGACACAGGGTCACAAACAGTACTTGGAGTGATTGAAAACGCTTCCTTTGAGGGAGATTAAACAGAACCGGGACTGCAGTTTGTTTATAATGAACAGACAATTCCACAGAGCAGGGTCTGCAAGTCTGTTTATACCGAACAGACGATTCTACGCGTTGCTCTCTCTTGTTCTAGTGTACGTGAAATGAGGATTCCCTGGTTCTCTATAGCTTTATTCATTATATATACATATATATATATACACATATATATTATATATAAAACAGAATTATATATAAGTAAAATTAAATATATACATAAGAGCGCACTGCATTATATAACATGACAGACTTCAGATATACGGAGTTACCTAAAATATGATACCTGAAGTACATTCATGTTGGCTACCTGGGCAAAATAAATCTGTTTTGACATTATATTTTGAATTTCAACATCTTCACGGTTTGAAGTCGACAGAAAGATTGGTACTAGTACAAGGAACGACTTCGACTTTGAAAACCTTTCCTTTTAAAGCAACCACGGAGAAAAAATCATTTGCCAGGTGTTCCATTCCGTGAAAAATGATACAGTTACAAATATGTTTTCAGCCTAGCTCAGAGGAACGTATTTGTAAGCCTTTTACATAATATACAAAAAAGTTACTGTTCAAGGAAAAGGCTCAATGGCGACCAGCCTCTACAAAAGAAATCTGGGCTCAGCACTCACGTATAATGCCACAGCTGCTATATATTTATATATTTCACCGTGAAAAAGAAGAGGCCCTCAGATACAAAGACGTGGAAATCTTGAATGGTCTCTCGACGGTTGAATTTGATTCAGCCGTTCGTAACCCGCTCGTTATTTGTTTCGTGATAAATAACGGGCGGGTTAAGCGTTAAATTTTTACTCTGTTCGCTTACTTCAAAGGCTTTTCTCGTTCCTCGCCTACTATTTCTTCTGGATTTCTGTGTGGCTTTTACTGAGAAGATAATCACGTCAAGTACACAGACCTTCATATCAGAAAATGATTTACACTTCAAGCCGAAATGAAATCTTCAAACGCAGAGTAAATCAATAGTAATGAATTTCCGCCGCCTGGTTTGGTCTCAGAAGTCAGATTTCTCCACACTCTATTATAACAAAGCTGCATAACGATACGGTGGGGCTGAAGGAGATGTTGAATTCTCTACGCCGCCTACGCTAAATATATATCAGTAAATGACTCGCTAGCTCAACTTCTTTGGCTTTTCGGCCTCACTGTGATACTCGTTCGTTCTAGACCTCTAAAATTCGCTGATTTCTATTTTCGTCAACAAAACATAAATTGGACCCTCAATCTTCAGTTGCATATACGGAGTGAGATTCGACCTTTCATGATGATTCCTCCTCCTCCTCCTCCTCCTCCTCCTCCTCCTCCTCCTCCTCCTCCTCCTCCTCCTCCTCCTCCTCCTCCTCCTCCTCTTCTTCTTCTTCTTCTTCTTCTCCAAGATATTTTTAAAATCTGAAGTCAACTCTTATTCTGTTAATGCATATAAGCTCAGTCTCATGGTACCTTCGAAGCCAGCGTAAGTCATGAGCAAAGAAGCAAATAAGAAATAAACTGAACTGAAGAAACTCTGCTTGTCCAGAACATCAACCAAACACGAGTCAAACAGGACAAATACCTCGTATCGGAAATTTTGATTAAGCATGACGGGACACCATGTGGATGATCTGAAGGCTTCCAACGAGGCAGAATAAACTGCGAGCCATCAAAGAGCAGAGCTTTTAAATGGAGCGAAATACTTACATAGAGCTGTTTGGCTCTAATAACAACCAAAAATCATAACAAAGTCATAATTCTCAAGGGACTTGACAATGGCCGAAATAAAGCGACCGAAAAATGACATAACAAAATTGAAATATAATTGATTACAATGTTATTTATACGCGACTGTCGATAAAAATGACTGTAAAGAAAATGCAATGAGAGAGAGAGAGAGAGAGAGAGAGAGAGAGAGAGAGAGTCTTTGAATAGACAGAAATGGAATCATGGAGGAAGAATTTGTTATCGAGTTACAAACACACACACAGAGAGAGAGAGAGAGAGAGAGAGAGAGAGAGAGAGACCTTTTACATTATATTACAAGATAAGACTAATCCACGACTATCTCCGATGATTTATGATTTTTCCTTAACGTGGCTTCGACTGAGAAACTATGTACCTACACGTCTCAGGAAATTCGTCTCTTTATAAACACACATCAAAACAAAGTAATTCATCAGCCATATTAAATGACGTATTTCAAAAAAAAAGTTTTACCAACCGTATTAAAAAAAAAAAAACTTTTACCAACCGCGTCACAACAGAAGCGAAATGCAAATATATCCCTCAGTCACTTCTAATTTCCGGCATTTGAATAGTTTGTGACCACACAGCGATATTCCATACACTAGAGAGAAAGGTTACCGGATATTTGGTGGATTTCAGCGTGAAATGCCTTCAGTGTAAATGTCAAATGGTCAAGAGTATTTGATAAACGCTGTATCTAGAGTATCTCACAAAATGCGTAAGTTATTAAATTTTCATCCACTATTAGAACAGGTAAACAGTTAAACACACAGCATTGAAAACAGTTAAAACACACACAAAACTGCTTAAGTTATTCAACTTTAATCCTATATATTAGAACAGAAAAACAGTTAAACACACAGCATTGAAAACTGTTAAAATACACACAAAATGCATAACTTCTTCAACTCTAATCCTATACTAGAGCAGTTAAGCAATTAAACACACAGCACTGAAAACAGTTTAAACACACACAAACACACGCAGTATTGGAAGATGTCTTCTTATAAGTACAGCCCTTATGCCCTAATATAACATATACGGATACAAATGCGTATATCTATCTTCGTGGTCTGGTGGTTAAGGTTAACTGTTCTGATATGTCTGCAAGGATCAATATGAAATATAAAATGAGGCGCAGTGCAAGCAAACTTGTTCCTTAAGACTTGCTGAAGATGCAGAAACCAAGAGTATATATATATATATATATATATATATATATATATATATATATATATATATATATATATATATATATATATATATATATATATATATATTAAATATGCTATAACAAGAATATAAAAAGTGTCAAGTTAAACCTCTGACCCACCCCTTCTACAAGAAACAGTGACTGGTGCAGAAGTTGTGAATTAGGGACTGACCCACGCCCTAGTACTTTTCAACTGGAAACAGTTCACAAAGGCCAAAGACAGGATACCAGTACTATTTCATTTAGACCATCTCTGGTTAATATAATTCATCATACCAGTTATCTGTAATTTAGATGAATGAGCAATGAAATGTAATAAAGGGTCTCAGAAAATACTGGACCACTAGCTGAACGGGTCTCTGACTGAGGAGGAATTCAAAGGTAATTTTCAAAGGATCTCTGTATTTCATTTGGACAAAATTTTCCATCGCTGAGAATTAGGATATAAATTCATCGTCTCCGTTATCTGTAATTTAGATGATTGAGCAATGAAATGTAATTTTCTCAAAGGGTCTCTGAGAATATTGGGGAGGAGGGATGGAATTTACAAGATTGGAAAAAACAGACACCAATTATTTACATTCCACTTACACCGGGGAATACAGATAATCTCGAAGATCAAATGCGTTTTGGAAACCTTCCACAAGTCTCGCGTGTGCATTTAATATTATATATATATTCTTCCCTCATTTAATATTACATTCTTCCCTTCTGCATGATTGGAAAGCACCGGTTACCGCGTAATATTGTAATTCAGGCTTCGCTGAACTAATTCTCTCGCATTCTGTTTGAGAAAGATATTAGGAATACGGCTGGAGTTGTGGGAACTTTCTGCACGGGGATGAATCCACGATTCAGCTGTTAAGAGTGTGGATATGACGGTGACTGCTGTGTGTTTTCACTGTAGCCACCCCTATATATATATATATATATATATATATATATATATATATATATATATATATATATATATATATATATATATATATGCACACACACACACATATATATATATATATATATATATATATATATATATATATATATATATATATATATATATATATATATAACATAATGAACTAGGTGTAGAGAGAGAGAGAGAGAGAGAGAGAGAGAGAGAGAGAGAGAGAGAGAGAGAGAGAGAGAGAGAGGTGGAAAAACATGTATTGCTCATCATTTAAGAAAAGCCAGGTGCAGTCTCCGCCTGCTGCGCTGAAGAGGGGAATCTATGCTTATTCTTCGCCGGCTGATTAACATGCAAACTCCGAGCGGAAAACGGATGAATATTCACAAGCAGACCGTCCCAGCCTTTCCAGGCCGTTTCTCCCAGTGTCATCCAATCTCTGCATCAAGGGAGTAAACAAAGTGTGTGAGAGAGAGAGAGAGAGAGAGAGAGAGAGAGAGAGAGAGAGAGAGAGAGAGAGAGAGAGAGAGAGAGAGAGAATTTTTCTTGATGATGACAATGACAATTCACAACAAATATTCTGCTATTGAGAGAGAGAGAGAGAGAGAGAGAGAGAGAGAGAGAGAGAGAGAGAGAGAGAGTTCTTGATAATGACAATTCACAACAAATATTCTGCTATTGAGAGAGAGAGAGAGAGAGAGAGAGAGAGAGAGAGAGAGAGAGAAAAATTTTCTTGAATATAATTCCCGACAACAAGTCAAATGTTCTGCTAGAGAGAGAGAGAGAGAGAGAGAGAGAGAGAGAGAGAGAGAGAGAGATCTTCTTGAATAGAGAGATTCTTCTTGAATATAAGTCACGACAACAAGTCAAATGTTCTGCTATTGAGAGAGAGAGAGAGAGAGAGAGAGAGAGAGAGAGAGAGAGAGAGAGAGAGAGAGAGAGAGAGAGAGAGAGATTCTTCTTGAATATGATTCGCAACAACGTCAAACAGCGAATAAATTCTGAAAGGCTTGATCATTATTCACATTGAATATGCCAGCCCTCTATGCTGTCCATACATATATTTAAAAATACTTTTGAAATATTTACAAATTTTTTTTCCTAATCGATAAGCATTGTATGAAATTCGGAGTAACTCATTGACCTAGTTTTCAGTTTGGTTATTCTATAACTGCTAACGCAAGCACCACTGAATAGGTTATCAAAAATCTCCAACTAATTATGACTAGTGTATATATAAACATATATAATAATATATCTTTTAATTTTAGAAGGGTGTATGAAAATATGTTTCTGACGCATGATAATAATGATTAGCTGTATACCGTTTGTAATCTTCATTTTAATTTCTGATTTTCAGCATTCATTTATTCGATCATATTATCGGGTGCGCCGGATCACATAAAAAATTAAAACTTAATTCCAATCCGCATGAACAACTATTTTGCAAAGGATATTAAAAATTTCAAAATCCGTAAAATCTGAGGCAGAAACTTAATTTAACAGCCACAATTAACACGAATGTTAATACTTGAGGCAAGGGGAGAAATTGCAGATCGTAATTCTGACAGGCATTCGTTCTCCTCGTTACAATTACAAAAACCCACGAACAAAGGAAAGCTGTAACGAGAAGCGACTAGATTAAAGGTAATGTTGAATCCCTTGAAATTCTTCCCCTTCATCACTAGGTAACTGTGAAATATATAAATATATATACATATATATATATATATATATATATATATATATATATATATATATATATATATATATATATATATATATACTTCACAATCCAGGGTCTGCTACTTATTCCACCTACACAAACATCTTTCCATTTATTTCCTTTATTTGGCTCAGTAAAGGACAAGAAGTCGAAAGGCCTTGCAGCACTCCATTGTTCCTCTTTCCTTCGTGGATTTTGTCTTTATTTATATGTTCATCACGTTCCATATCTTCAGTTATACATAAATATATATATATATATATATATATATATATATATATATATATATATATATATATATATATATATATATATATATACATACTGTAAGGGAGAATTTCCACATCACATCTGACAGCGGGAGACGAAGACCTACGCCCCATGAACTCGAGTTCAGTAAAACAACTATAATCATCAAAGTGCTTCACTTTTCTCACGCCGGGCTGAACCAAGTCCGAAGCATTGCCACAGTGCCGTGCATCCGCTCACAAAAAAAAAAAAAAAAAAAAAAAAAAAAAAGCACAAGCATATCACGTATCGCGGCAAGCACACTCGACGCCGACGATCCACTCACGGCCGTTCTTGGAAGCATTCTATAAAAGAGGAGGCACCGAAAGAAGGAACGGAAGTAATCCTATCATCCCTTCATCTTTCCCTGCAAGCATTGCGGGAGAAGAAGAAGAAGAAGAAGCAGCCTCGGGTTGCAGCAGTTCAGGGAACTCGTTAAGAACACAGGAGGTGAATAGAGACGAGCGTTTTTTTTTTTTTTTTTTTTGGTCTTCGTTAGCAAATGCACAACATATTTCGAAATCTGTGTTCTGGTGGGGATTATCGCCTATGATAGTCTTTACCTCAAATTTTAATGATGCTCTTATATGTTTCTATGTAATTTTCTATACTTCATTCTCCTACTTCTTGTAGGCTACAGAACAAAAGGTGAAGATCTGGCCTACAAATGTATATTTTCAATTAAAGAAAAAATTGAAAAATCCTGAGTATATATTTAATTATAATTCGTAGAATAAACATTCACGAATTTTTCCTCTGACATGGGTATTTTTTCTGGACGTCTCATACTCCTGTTATCAAGTGTGTGTGTGTGTGTGTGTGTGTGTGTGTGTGTGTGTGTGTGTGTGTGTGTGTGTGTGTGTGTGTGTGTGTGGTGCCATTCACTCATATGCATGTATATATGTATGTATGGATACATTCATATTATATATATACTCGTATATATATTTTATATTTTGCATTGTAAATCAATAATTTTTACATCAACAAGTTCTTACCTTTAACTCATATTTTCACTGAAAAATCACCTACTTTGTTAGTAAGCAATCAAAATTACGTTTTTCCTTAAAGGACAAAGTTTTTTTTGGCGACAAACCTACTCACACAGCAACAAACTGTACTTGATACTCACCTACTCTATTCTGTAATGAGCGATCATTACATTACGAAAGTATTCATATTTCACACTACAACATTATGGCCTAAGTTCCCCTGACTTAAAATATCCCCCATTTCAAATTTACCAAGAACACCTAGCAATAACAAAGGCTCCTTTAAGACACTCATGTCGCAACGAGCAATGTCTCTCACGTCATTAAAGTTCAATTATAAGGTTTAGCTGGAGGTGATTGTGGGGTTGGCTGAGACTTCATTCAATAATGTCCCTTTTTCAGTACCCAACATATCCATGGCTACAGGCTACAGTTGACGGAGAGAGAGAGAGAGAGAGAGAGAGAGAGAGAGAGAGAGAGAGAGAGAGAGAGAGAGAGAGAGAGAGGCATATACGTAAGTACGTCAAGTGGATGAACTTGCGCGGTAATATTCCGCGGACTGAAATGTCTATACGTGAAGAGATAGCAATATTGGATTTAACAATTTTATATACAGACATGAAATAACAGTAAACAGATCTGAATCCTCGCAAAAAAAAAAAAAAATAAATAAATAAATAAAAAAAAAAAAATAACAAATAAAAAAAATAAACGCAACTGAATTTATGTAATCAATAACACATAACAGCACGATAAAAACTTAAGATATACGGAATCAATAACATAAAATAAATTTTAAAAATCGTACGGTTCCCTTAAATGAGACAGAACAGAGCCAGTTTACCAGACGAATGAAGAGGCAGTTACAATTTGGGTGCTAGGAGGATATATCAGTACCTTTAATGACCATTAAAATCTGAACATGAATGAGAATGACCAGATAATGCGCAGATCATAATATATGAAGCTAAGTTTCATAATAGCTCATTTAAAAAATTCCTAAAATAATAATAATAATAATAATAATAATAATAATAATAATAATAATAATAATAATAATAATAATAATACTAATAATAATGTCACTAAACGTGAATGTACGATGGCAATCAATTTCGTGTATTTTTTATTTTTATTTTGACAGAATTCATCAGCATTCCCCGTCTCTTTTGAACATCCTTTAAACAAATAAAGACAGGAAAAGCGAGATGAATCTCTTAATATTCTTTTCCCTTCAATTAATTACGTTTCGTAATAAAATTTCATTAAATTTCTTAATAAAATGTACAAACAGCCTTTCCAACGTCTTTGAGAAACAGAAGCACTCATGATTTTGATAAAATTAAAAAAAAAGAAAATATAATGAAAACTGGTAAAGATATGAATACATCTGAATATTCGCCATTTTCTAAAAGCAATAAAGAAGAACGTTTAAACTGGCAAGAATATTATGAATACATTTGAATATGTTTTTTCTTTTAAATAAATGACACAGCGTCCCACTCTAGCGTTCCCTGCAAAGATTATAAAAATAGCACAATAAGGAAAGAAAAAAATAAACTCGGGTGACAATAACAAAAATAAAAAAGTGAAACCGTAAGGTGGGTTTCCACGTTTCTTTTGATGTTCAGTCTCGCAGAAATTAAATTTGAACGAGAGAAATAAAGTCAATTTGGAGAGAATTATTCTCGAGTACGTTTTCCTCTCTCCAATATTTCTCGCAACTTTTACAGGCTCATACACACAATCACATCTCTATCATTGTTAACTGAAGGGCAATAATTACATAACACACAATTCACATTACATAACACACAATTCACATTGTTTATTTATGGATTAGTTAGCACAAAGCCCTTTCTTTTCAGTGGGAGACATTTAAGAATGCAGAGAAACTAGGACATAATACGGAAAAATAATTCTTATATTTGACATATCAAAAAGTGGAGAGAAGTTGATCAATAAATACGAAGAATAATTCTTATATCAGACACTTACAAAGTTGAGAGAAATTAAGGAATAAATATATGGAAAATAATTCTTATATCAGACACTTGCAAAGTTGAGAGGAATTAAGCAATAAAACATGAAAAATAATTCTTATATTAGACACTTACAAAGCTGAGAGAAATTACACAATAAAACATGAAAAATAATTCTTATATCAGACACTTGCAAAGTTGAGAAAAATTAAGCAATAAAACATGACAAAAAATTCTAACATCAGACATTTTAAAAAAGTGGGGAGAAACTTGAGCAATAAATATATGAATATTATTCTTATACAAATCACTGAAAATAAAAGTAATTGAAGACAGTATGAACGAAGGAGGTACAAGATAGACACGTTGCCACCAGAGTCATCGATAGCGCAACACGTTATCATTCATTTGTGGCCCTTTCAACCCTCCACCTTTTTTCGGGGAGGTCCTTTAATTAGCTCCTTTGGAATAAAGGGGCCTCACTCCTTTCATTGTCTCAAATTTAATCAACAGGAGAAATTGAACCCAACGCTCTCGCTCTCTCTCTCTCTCTTCCTCCTCCTCCTCCTTCTCTTTCTCTCTCTCTATCTCCTCTTTTCAGAGTCTGAGTAAGAGTGCATAAAATGGTTTAATATTACATTAGAGGAAAGGAAGGATCTCTCTCTCTCTCTCTCTCTCTCTCTCTCTCTCTCTCTCTCTCTCTCTCTCTCACCCTACTTACTTTTTTTATTTTGCTTCTCTCTCTCTCTCTCTCTCTCTCTCTCTCTCTCTCTCTCTTTTCTTGTCAGAGAACGCGTAAGTGTTCATAATATGATCACCCTACTCCATTACTTTTTTTTTATTTTGCTTCGCTTAACATTACATTGAAGGAAAGAAAGGATCTCTCTCTCTCTCTCTCTCTCTCTCTCTCTCTCTCTCTCTCTCTCTCTCTCTCTCTCTCTCTCTCTCTCTCCTTTTCAGAGTATGTGTAAGTAAGTGTGCATAATTTGGTCATCCTATCACATGAGTTTCCATTCTTTTTTTATTCGCTTTGATTAATATTACATTAAAGTAATGGAAGGCTCTCTCTCACTCTCTCTCTCTCTCTCTCTCTCTCTCTCTCTCTCTCTCTCTCTCTCTCTCTCTCTCTCTCTCGTTCTGCCATTACAATTTCTTTCATCTCTCTCTCTCTCGCTCTCCCCAACAAAATCTCTGTCAATTTGTTACACAGCACTTTTATGAAGCTGAAAGGGGAACGCTTTTGAAAGCACCATATGCTAATGAGGGATTATCTGCATTACATTGAAGAGGACAAATAAACATTCAGGTAAAAGGAAGAAGAGGGAGTGATATAATAGAGAGAGAGAGAGAGAGAGAGAGAGAGAGAGAGAGAGAGAGAGAGAGAGAGAGAGAGAGAGAGAGAGAGATTTTTCCCCCTATCTTGATACAACATTTCAGGAGGAGATAGAGAGAGAGTTTTCCCCTTTCTTGATACAACATTTTAGAGAGAGAGAGAGAGAGAGAGAGAGAGAGAGAGAGAGAGAGAGAGAGAGAGAGAGAGAGAGAGAGAGGAAACTTTTTTCCCCTCTCCTGATACAAGAGAGAGAGAGAGACAGTTCTCCCCTCTCTTGATACAACATTTCAGAGAGAGAGAGAGAGAGAGAGAGAGAGAGAGAGAGAGAGAGAGAGAGAGAGACTCTTCCGTCTCTCCCTCTCTCGATGCAACATCAGATCGCAACGAGATGAAAAGTAAATAAAAAAAAAAAATCGTCTCTCCAGATTTAACATCAGATCGCAACGAGACGAAAAGTAAATAAAAAAAAACAAAAATCGTCTCTCCAGATTTAACATCAGATCGCAACGAGACGAAAAGCAAATAAAAACAAAAAATCGTCCCACCCGCATCACGACAGAACGGACGAGAGTCAATACGACGAAGGGGGCAGGAGAACCAGGGCAGAAACAGAGGGTTGATTAGATAGGGCAGACTTCGCCGAAAGACGCCGAATGAGATTGGCTTCATGTCTAAAGTAATAACGCTGCTACTCTCCCGATCTATATAACCCAACCCTCTTCTATACAGACCCCATTTCTCTCCTTCAGTTTTTTATCTATCGGTTATTTTTTTTTATCTATTCCTCCTTCTCCCCGTTCCCGGTCTTAACCCCCTCTATCTCTTTCCGATTGTTTGCCGAGATTTCTTTCTGATGGTGCTACATGCGCGACGTATTCTAATTTGTCAGAGAGAGAGAGAGAGAGAGAGAGAGAGAGAGAGAGAGAGAGAGAGAGAGAGAGAGAGCATCCCTTATCCATTCCCATACGACTCCTTTCAACCCTATTCGGTTTTTTAACAAGGGTAATTTTCTAATGCCGAGGTAACAGAGCTGTACGAAAAGTACTTGTACTAATCTTGGGTTTAGAATGGGTTGTGCATTTATTAAGTAAATTATAGGACCTCGTAAAGAACGAAGAGAAGAAGGGGCAGCTTTTATATATATATATATATATATATATATATATATATATATATATATATATATATATATATATATATATATATATATATATATTCTATGATAACCTATAAAAACTCTGAATGGCAGCCAATAACACTCTCTCTCTCTGTCTCTCTCTCTCTCTCTCTCTCTGGCACTCTTTCCCAATTCCTCCTCCTTTACACCCCCTCTACTCTCTCTCTCTCTCTCTCTCAATGACCAACATTTTTGGCATTATATATTTTTGAATTTCACCCCTTCTAAATCCCCACTCCTATTTGGGGCTCAACTTGGACTTAAAGGGCACTGAAGTGTCACTATTCATTTCAGCGACCTCGAAAACTATGGATTAGACACTAATATCTATCGTTTCCTGTTATTTTACATGTCACCCCTTCTGACCCCCACCCCCTTTGGTGCCAGTAATGTCTTACCCTCCACAGTATTCTTTTCCAGATAATAAGTCATATGTATACCGAAATGAGGTATG